>NC_089804.1:4828874-5128874 GCF_029633855.1 Hoplias malabaricus | reverse complement strand
TTTGTAGGTATATTATATAAGTAATATTATTATAAGTAATATTGTTTGGTCATAATTGCAAAAGCATGATTCATAAATGTAAAGATTTTGGACATTAATTCGCCAGGATTGCATATATGTCACAAGATATACAAAAGAGGTCAATGAGCGCTGAGTTACTGACCATACCCTTCAGTGACCCAATCAAATATTGGCATGTACGGCCTCCCAGCAAACACAGCCCCATTCTGAACGAATGCTTCCTTCACTATCTGCAGCGTATTAATCACGATTACTGGACTCCTGCCCAGGTAGATGCAGGTCATTTCACCGTATTTCAGCAACTGGAGAGGAAGCAAAATTACACAGATTTATGAAATAAAAGTAAACACGGTCTTGAATTTCTGATTGGCCTTTAGGCTCCAAGGTGTGTATTGAGCAGATTACAAACATACATCACGTAAAGTTTGTGTCAGGGTTTGCAAGGACTGTGTTTACTGATATGTTTTATATTTATAAACCAAAAGATCATCTAAGAATTAAACAAGACAGAGAAGACACAAACAATAGTCAGTGTAGAGAAACAAAGACTAAGAATAATATAAACCATAACTAGATAAAACATGAAACAAAGAAAGAAAACAAATCTCCAAGAAGTGAAACACAGAACAAAGACACATTAGAGATAAAAGGGGTTTCGAAACAAACAAATAAATTAATACAGGCTACAAACTATAACAGAGTGTTATGTTTATTTTTGGGGATTTTTATTCTGTAGATTCTGTAGATCATCTCCAGGGAGAAAGTAAGGTCACTCTGAGGTTGAGTGTGTTTCTGGGATAAACTATAGCTCTCTTTAAGAATTTTGGGTAATTATCACAAAGACATTCCCTCATGTTATTAATCTTCCCTTCTCCTTCTCATGTATTCTGTAGTCCATTTTATATTTCTGTATATTTATTTATATGTATATTTAATATGATACTTAAAACAGAGGTCAAGAGACAAATAAACAATGCTCACAAACAAAGCCACATAAGCAGACCATCACAGGACAATCTGAAAGTACAAACCACTGAGACAAGGCACAGAGCTTTTAAATACTAGACTAAAAAGGAACTCCTGGGAGAGCACACGGAGGAAAACAGGATCATACACCAGGAGGGTATTCCACAAAGCAGGATTTCTTTGTTTAGCTAGATAACTTAAACCCAAAGTCAAGCCCATCCAATAAGAAAAGAGCTGAAGGAGATTCTTATTAGACAGTCCTCAGCTTTAGGCTTAAGCTACCTAGCTAACTGGGAAATCCTGCTTTGTGGAATTCCCCCTAGGCCCCTGGGATGTCATCTCTCATCCTTATCGAGTTGTTTTGAACCAATTATAAAGGGATTTTCAAGACGTTTCTGATTACGACACAGACTTGGTACTCTTCTGTAGGAAATGGACATTGTCATTGATCCATAAGCATCACAAACTCTTCACAATTTATAATTTAACGTTCTTCATCAATGGTACAGATCATGTGATAAAGCTGTGCCCCAAAACACCATGCTGCATCTCTTAATTGTGGTGAGATGTTTATTTAATTTACACACCTGCAAAACAGTTCTTTATGAAGCAATGATACTGGTTATATGACAGATGTCAGCTGCTGTTCATTTTATGAATTCTTGTAGGATGTCTTATTTAACATAAGATATTGTTTTCAAAAGAATTCAGCTAAAACTACAACTTCAGGGGGCACCAGTCCTTCACAGGGCGACACACACTCACACCTATGCACCCTATTGAGTCCTTTTGGATCAGGGGAGGAAACCAGAGCACCCGGAGGAAACCCACGCGGACACAGGGAGAACACACCACACTCCTCACAGACAGTCACCCGGAGGAAACCCACGCAGACACAGGCAGACACCCGGAGTCAAACCCACAACCTCCAGGACTCTGGTGCTGTGACAGAGACACTACCTGCTGTTCCACAAAGTCGCCCTATTTCATAATTGTATCACCTTAATTAATTAGCAAATGTGGCATGTGTAAATGTCTATATATATATATATATATATATATATATATATATACGTTCATAAGTTCTAAGGTAAAAAAAATTACCTTATGATCCTTTAGAATTCATGGCAAGAAGCTAGAATTCAAGAAGCTAGAACTCATGACAAGAAGCAGAACACCCTTGACCCAAACAGTACATTTAGAGTTGTAAAATTACCAAGAAGATACAGGTGACAGTAGAGCTGACACTAGAGATGTCTAGTATCTCTGGCGTGGACCAGTTCTACAATGTCAGAACCACAGGGTCCTGTCTTGAGGTGTATCAATAAATAAATTTAAGCTATATAACTAGGTCTTCAAATTATACTCAAACAGAACTGACCGATCTGATGAAAGCCATTGGGTTGTTCACAAACTGAGGCATGTTGCCCAAGAAGGGTAGAGGTTTGGGTCCAAGAGGGTATTGGCTTCTGGACAAATGCAGCCTGAAAATCTCCATCACAATAAGAGAGAGAAGACCACCCAGGAGGGCCAAGCCCACCGTCGTCCAGTCCAAATATTTCAGCACAGACTCCATTCTGAGAGAGTTAAGAAAACAACACAAGCTCACAGGCTTTATACGCTGCACCCAGGAGGAATGAGGAGGAACAACAGTGTTGCTGACGTATGGGGGCTTCTTTCATAGGAGGGGCGTTTCCAGGGACACTGGAACTTGGCCAGCCTCTTCAGTGTTTCTGTATGGGAAAAGTAGGTCATGTGACTTTCTCTTTAGTGGCACAGAGGTCACACACCATCTATATCTCACTTACACTAAAGACAATTATATTTCATTTAGATTATGTGTGATGTCATGAAACTAAACATTCTACTATCACACCAAAGTGGACAGGGATCGATGTGTGTGTGTGTGTGTGTGTGTGTGTGTACTAAATCATACTACTACTACAACTTTTACTACTACTACAGTTACTAGTAATATAAAAACTAACAATGCTACTATTAATACTTATACAACTACTACAAATACTAACACCACAACTACAAAAATACCTCTACTATTATGTATTGTACTACTACAATCAATGCTACAAAGAACTCTGCTATACTATATTAACTATATAACCTACTTAACTAACCTAACCTAACCTTCAATAGAACATTCTGTAGCAAATTCGCCTTTGTACACACACACACAAACACTGAAGCCAATTCAGTTTTCTCTCTGTGTTCATCTCTCTCTCTACACAGGAAGGAGGAGGGAGTGTGAGCCTGCCACCACTGAAGAAGAACATCCAAGAAGAAATAGGATCAAGATTAAAATCAGACTTAATAAAGCTGATACCGATCAGATTGGATTGGGACATCCCTAAATATGACTACGATCTTTGGGGATGTGAAGCAGACAGAAATTGTGAGAAAACCATTCAAATGTGTGTGACATCTGTTAGGAGGAATACATGCTCCAAGGTTGTCCAGGAGACAAGAAAAGGCAGCAAAGGCGCACATTTTTTCACACAGAACAGGTCAGTTTATTTTCTTTCTGGTTTTATAAATTTAATCTGGACCATTTCCCAAGAACTCTCCTTTCAAATGTTTAAAAAGTAAAATCAGGCAAATCATGCTGTTTTAACATTAATATAATATTAGATTGATTGTTTATTCACACATACATAAAATAAGATAACACTTGGGCATTAAGTTTGTTACTCCCTCTGATATAATGATGACAGCACAGCTTTCCTTATTGTACTGATTAGGTTTATTCCTAAACGTAAGAACTGTAATATAAAATTGCACAAACAAATATACAATTATACACAAGTAACTCCAATATAAAGTAGTCCTTAGTTTTAGAATATGACATAATTTTAAACTTGTACAATGAAATGTTTCTTGCCTTGTAAACTATCACTGCTATTTATTCATTATGAATTAGCTCTTAGTGTCAATGTTGACTTTTAACTTCATTAAAACCACATGAATTTAATCCTTAGCTTTACACATAAACTTATAGCTAAATGCATACCAGCAACATTAGCAGCAATGCAATATTTCAACTTCACTTAAACACAAAATAACATTTAAACACAACACAAACCTCATTGGCTGCATTAAATAACAAAGGGAGTATATGGCTTGATCTAGAATGTTCCTTGACACGTGAAAACACTTATTTTAACCTTATTTAACACTTATTTTAACCTTGAAAATTACATAAGACAAACATTCTGCTACTGGTGTTATCCGTGCATATAATGTGTCCCCCCGGATACCCTTGCCGACATATAGTTCCGCCTCAGTTCTTAATGTCTTTAAGGGGAATTAACCAAAAAAATAAAAATAAATTATAAACTGTCCAGGTAGGCAGTTACAAAGTTAATTGCAGAAAGAACAGAGTCAGAGTGTCTCATTATCTAAATAGTGTAACTGTACATAGGAGTAAATGGCTGAATCTGGTGTCTGTCAGTGTTTCCGTGCACTGTAACTGTATGTAGGAGTAAATGGCTGTAGCTGGTGTCTGTCAGTGTTTCAGTGCACTGTAAATGTGTGTAGGAGTAACTGGCTGTAGCTGATGTCTGTCAGTGTTTCAGTGCACTGTAACTGTATGTAGGAGTAAATGCCTGTAGCTGGTGTCTGTCAGTGTTTCAGTGGGCTTTAAAGCAGAAATGTGTAGTGTGATATGATGAATGTGTATTAATTTCAAAAGAAATTTGACTTTCTGAGACTTGACTTACATACTCAGATTTTCAGCTGGTTTTCAGAGACACCGCTTCTCATCATGCAAGCAAATGGAATGTGAGAAATCCAGAGCAGGCTCGAAAACCACTCTCCAGGGACCTTTTTTATGACCCAAGGCCACATAGGATCAAGAGAGGAATCTTTTGGGAGACACTTCCAAGGATCAGTTTATGCTTTGTGTAAAACTGCTTAATTAAGAACTTCTCAAACTATAGAATTAAATCTTAATTTCCATTGGTTTAAAACAGTTTGAAGTTACATATGTGTACCACTGTGTGAAATTAATTCCATTGAGAAATCAAAATGCGTGGAATTAATTTACATATGTTTTAAATCACCTTTTTATATGAACTTATGTAGAACCAAGGTAGCCACATACTCTGTGTGTTATTTGGTTAAGAATTATGTAAAACATAGTTTGTGTTAATGATATTACTTTGTGTTAACATCTAATCTTTTATATTGCAAAAGTATGATTCAAAATCTTGGGATGGTCTTCCAACAGGTCTTGTCAAGGGTCATAAATTTTATGTGATGTCACTACCAAGGTACAGGAAATCAGCCAATCAGGAGCAAGAGATGCTCCAATCCTCAACCCCTGAGGACCAATCAGGAATTCAAGGTGGGTTTTCTAAACTCTGGTTAAAAACCCAGTGATGCAAAATCTCTAGAGGGAGAGAGAAAGAAGAATCACTTCATTTCGCTTCACTTCACACTTCACACCCTCTTTTTACGCTTTTGGAAATGACTCAGGCTGGAGAGAGAAATTACTTTTTTTGAACAACGTCTCTCTCCTGCTTCCAGCAGACAATGCTTCTCAGATAGGGTAGTCTCCATCTCTCTGCAGGTGACCCTCAGGCATCAGACTCTCTGATGGCTCTCTTAAACAGTCTTGGACCCCTCAAGCATGGTCCAGATAGAACAGAAGTTCTATTTTATTTTTATCTCTAGTAGAAAACTATAGTTTAAGAAAAGTTATAGTTTAACTCCAGCAAAATTCAATGCCACACCTGGAGCATGAAGGAGACCTCAGACCTCTGACCCTCAAAGTTATGACAAGAGCTTCAGGATCAGCGACAGACATGGCCACATGCAACCTCAGAATGACCTTCTGAGAAAAAGGCCCATGAGAGACCTGCATGGACATGTCTCTCACAAGGCAGCAGATCAGCGATGACGGAAAATTCCCACAGAGACCTTCAGAATGCCACCAGCTCCAACTAAGGGGACGCTGTGTCTCTGAAAAGGGGGAGAAAAGTAATGTCAGCGGCTACAGTGCTACAAGGCTGGCAGCTGCAGTGCTCCAGGAAGCAACGCCAGAAAACACAGCGCATCAGTGACATGCTCCCAGTTATCTCCAGTCCATCTCCAGGCATACGTAAGGTCACATGGTTTCATTTCTTTCATGGCTCAGGAGTGGTGCTGAATGCTTGCTGGGATAAACAATAGCCCTTCTAGAATTTAGGGTAATTATCATAGAGAAATTCCCTCACATATTAATCTACCTGTTCCATCATGTATCGCTGTAATCCATTTCATTATAAGAACGTATAATCAATATTCATTATTTGATATTATTATTAATAAACCAGTTGTGTGATAAAACCAATCCTTTGTTATTTGTGTGTGCACTTTTCTTGTATAGAATTATTACTTCTAGTTCAGACTCAATTTCAGAGCCAAGAACCTACAGTGGGTCAATGAGCATAATTCATTAATAATAATTAATTCTAGCTAATTCTGCTGTATAATATGTAAAGTCATCTAACATGATGACCTACTTGTCCAAGCTTATTATTTAGCATATTATTTAATGGCTCCCAAACATGGAGTTTAAGAAAATTAATTAAATAATTAATTATTAATCAAATAATAATTCATTATCATTCACTCCACTATGTAGTGCTTATGCCACCACAACATGTGCATAATAGTTTCCACTACAAATGAAATATGTCCTCTATAAGGTAAGTGTAAATTGCTGAAGGTAACAGCTCAGGGCTGGGTTCCCACGGTGAGAAAGACATTTTGCTGAAGTTGAATATATCACTCTTAAACATGGAACTATATGCACTGACTTTAAAAAGGAACACAGGAACTCACTGAATTTAGGGTCGAAAATAGGATTAATAAGAAGTTTATGATAAATCGTGTTTATTTTTTTTTTACCATTTGACACCTTAATATATGATTGTATTGTTCAATGTTTAGGTTGTTTTACTAATAATGATCTGATTTTAAAATTGTGATGTAAATTCATTATTTGATGAAACTTGTAGTCATTGATGATATTGCAATGTCTTAGACTTGACTTGTTTATTTTATTACTTTTTTAACATCATAATTGGGTACATACAGTTTTATAAATGTTAGAAAGTTTTAATGGTACATTGTCTTGTTTTATGTGTAAGACAAAAGCTAAATACAAAATATATATGAATGCTGATGTGGTGTTGTTGATGGTTAAATAAATTTCACACAGACACACAAACCTGTGGACACTTGATCCTCTAACACTGAACAGGACGTTTGTCTATTTCCTACAGTAGCAGCCTGTATTTATCCAGGAATGGTCTATGATCAATATTGGGACATTTCTGTGATGATTTGATGGTATTCCGCCACAGTGTTGTCAGTTACTGATTTTGAACAATTAGTTCTGCATCAGAAACCAGAAAAGGGACCCACCTTTCACAGCTAAACACTGGAGGGATTTATACCTCTCTAGTCTACACTTGGCATTGGGCATAGTGACATTTGGCTTGCGCAGCTCTGTAGAGATTTTACAGAGATTAGAAAGATTATGAATGAGCCAATAGGAATATTCCAAAAATGAATGCAAATGAATTAAATGGAACTCCACTGTGGGGTTGGCTTCACCATCCTATAAAAATTATTTGAGGTGTTAGCAAAAAAAAAAACCCATAAATACAAGACATTTCTATCATATCTAAAGACCATATACATGCAGTGGGTGGTGTGCTGTGATTCAGCGGGTGGTCTCTCTGCTACGGCAGACTGTATTGAAAGGGAAAGGTGAGCGGACAATCCCCATAATACCATCCAGGTTTGTTGGTGGAGCTCCTGGAGGCCAGGAGAACTGTAATCTCTGAAGCAGAGACGTGAAGAAGATGAAGAGCTCTGTTTTTGCAAGAGTCTCACCCAGACATGACCTCGGACCTGCAGCACCACACACAAACACACACACACACACACACACAAACAAAAATGATACACTTCATCTATTGATACTTTTCCACTCCATGGTTTCTACACTACTTGACTATATTTGCCTTTGGTACCTGATACCTGGCTCATTTTCAAACACCATCACTAAGAGGAACAGCAGGATTCGGAAGCCAAAAAAACGGCAGTGGTTATATTAAGTACTATTTACTCATCACGTACTCACATAATGTTGCTTTGGGGATATGATACAGCTTAGCTGTGCATCAGTTCAGAGAGATCAGCAGTGCTTTTCAGTCCTTCTTTCACCTCCCAGTTCTCGCGGAAACCAATTTAAACAAATATATAAAAAATATGTTCCTAAGACTAGGTCCACCATTATTTAATATTTCTGCCCATTAAACACAAACAGTTGAAAAAATATTTCTAGCATCACTTTCAGAAGGCTGGTCAGAACTGGTAAAACACAATGTCTGTTAGCCATTACATTTTTATTTATTTTGCTCTTCTGGCTCAGCTCACTACTAGGGAAAAAATTCGATTTTATTGCTGTGTATCACAGACAGAAAAAAATGTGGAACTTAGTCTCAGGACCATATTTTCACTCTCTCGGGGCCATGAGTGAGCAGGTAAAAGTACCATTTTCCTAATGGAAAAGCAGAATAATGCAACAAAAAAAAAATAGTGCAAAATAAAAAATAGGCCAAAATAGTGTCAAGTAGAGTAGTGTAGGTACCATGCAGTGGAAAAGGGGCATAAAGTACCAGCTAAAGCCTGAGTAGATTGATAAATCAATGTGATCAGTTATTGATCTCTGATTAGACTTACCCATAGAAAATGGCACAAAGGCGTCATTTTTACAGAACTGTCCTTTCTCGTCCAGAAAGTTCTCTGGGTTGAACGTGTCTGGATACTTCCAGTGCTCTCGGTCAGTCATGATGGCCGTAAAGTTGGCCATGACCTGTGTTCCCTACCATGGGCAAAAAGGATACTGATGTAGGAACATTTTAACCTCAGAGTAGGGGTAAGGACTGAAGGCGTTTCATAACATTTCATTCCTGAATTCAGCCCAAATCAACCACTCATTCTTTCATATGTCTCTATTTTACATCAGTTCATTTCTTTTCATGTGTTTTATTCATCCTTTTTTCCAAGTATTTTCATCCATTCACACACTCCTTTGTTTAGCTTCCCATCTACTCAGCAGTTATTATTTCTATTCAATAATGTCTTCCTCTTCTTATACATGCATCCATTCAGCCTTTCAACTGCTCAACCATTCACTCCTCCATCCATCCGTGGTTACCTTGGGCAGGTGGTATCCATGCAGCTCGGCTGGCTGTGTGGTCTCATGGACCACGCCCAAAGGGGTGAGATTAGCCCAGCGCTGGATCTCATGGATGGTGGCGTGAGTGAAGGGCAGTCGTGTGCGGTCATCCATGCAGGGAGAGCGGTCAAACCCCAACACACTCACTATCTCCTCATGACAACGCTCTGGAATGTGGTCCACCAATCATAATAAAATGTTAACATTAAAATTCTGCATCTTTCATATTGTTTCATATTATTTTTTGGCCTTTATTCTTTGCATCCCTGAGATACTTCTCTATGCCCTCTTCTGTACCTTGTATTTCAGGGTGGTTCATCATGTAAATGAGACCCCATCTGATAGTAGCGGCGGTCGTGTCCGTCCCAGCCACAAACAGGTCAGTTGTGGACATGACCAGGTTCTGTTCATGAAATGTTGAGTCTTCATTTGGCTCTTGCTGCTCAAAACAAGATAGAAACAATGATAAAGTAGTCCTCTTCACTGTACTCAAAAATAGTGGAATTAACTATCACTGTGGAGATCAGCACAAGTATATCTTGAGTATTTTTACTTAAGGAACTTGTAGCACACTTTTTGGGAACAAAATGGAGAATGTTTGCCTTATTCCACTATTTCCCTTTCCAAAAGTTTGTTTCTTTTTGGCTTTTCTGAATTTCCAGTATCAATGTAACGTACAGATGCATTTGTGAAGGCTAAAGGTGTCAAATCTGCTTTGTAATGTATACAAAATAAAGTGCAGAATAACAGCAGCATTAACAGTTTAAAGTCTGTTGTTTGTGTATTATAATCAAAGTGTTTAGTGATTCTGTAGTTCTGCATAGTCACCTTTTTAAGGTGGACCTGGCCAAAAAGGTCAATATTAGCCTCAGAAACTAAAGCCTTTAAAGTGAAAATAAACATTTAAATATGAAAACTGAGATTGAAAAGCAAATGTCTGCCTACTAAAATGATATTTAAGGTGGAAGGGGAAAACCGTTAAGTGATTGACTTTAGTGTAAAAGTTGTGTTGGTTTTGGTGCAGGAGGGAAATTTGCGCAGGGCTTGGAATGAACAGGGGTCAAAACAGAGGCTCTCTGTGATTTCAGGGGCCTTTTTATAAAATTGGGCCTGAAATCTCATATCATACCAGAGCAAACAAATCTTACGACAGCACATCCCACAGACACTGTGATTTATAAAGTAATTAAAAATTGTGTATGTTTAAGCAAGGTTTGGCCCACAAAGACCAAGAAAACATTGCGGACAGAGCATAAATTGAAATGGATGATGTTGTGTAGTAAAATAGAGAAGTGCACAGTCCGTCCTCACACATAGGAGTTAAACTCTTCATGAAGGTAGATCTCCAGGAGTATTGGCTCAGTGCTGCCAAGTCTTGCTCACCTTGGTCATCTCCACCAGGTAAGCATCAATGAAGTCACGAAGATTTTCTGGGTCCAGAGTCTTCCTGTGCTCCTCCACAATTTCATGAAAATATCCTATCAAGGTGTTGGCATTCTGCTTCACCTTCTGGTGAAACCCTGGAAAGTGTTTAAGAAAAGGAGCCAGGTTGACAATCTGCAGGAAAAAAAACAGTAGAGACCATGTGTGCAGCAACTACAGAAGCTGTTTCAGACTGGAACACAATTATCTTGCCATTGAAGTTCCGTGTTGTTTTTTGGGACTGAACCAATCTCTGGGCTGTGGGGTTTTTCATTCTTTGTTGCTTGGTGTAGGCTCTCACAGGAGTTTTTGTTAACCACTGATCCAAGGAGTATTTTAACCTCATCCAAACCACAGCATAATTTAGGAGCTGCCATTGTGCACCCATTAAAAATAAATGTAATTCTACTGAAACTTGGAGATTTTAAAAGTTGCTAGTTTGTGCTGGGTTACTGCATTTCATTGTGCAGACACATCTCTCTGGGCTGTCAGTGGTAGGTATATTTTACATGTAATATTTAGTCCCTACTCAGCTTGCTAGGAACCAAGAGTGAGTAGGAACTACAAAAAGCAACGGATTCCATGTACCAGGTACCAGATTTGGCTAATGCAAAAGAAATTGAACCAAGCAGACCTTATTTGAGTTGAGTAGAAACCATACGGTGGAAAGGTACCAGTAGAGAAAGTATTTGGCCTCTGGCTGTGTAGCATGCCTGCCCTTATATCTCTGCTTCCTTCCTATTGGTAGCACAGGCATCTTTCATCTGATGTGAAGAGTCTGCTTCCCCTCTGGCATATTAAACTGTTCAGTAGCATGACTTCGGAGGGAACTCTCAGTATAGTTTCTTCCAAAGACCTTATGTGGTTTTTTTTTTTAAATTCCTCTATTGTTGTTTTGCAAAACCATGTCATGCCTTTTAGCAAACAATTTTTCTGGACATTACCTGAGCTGGGAGTGATCCAGCGAGCCGGAAGTTTTCATTTAGCATTCGCAGAAATTCAGCAAAGCGCTTGTCGTCGTACTCAAAGCGGTCTCCGAAGATGATGGAACAGATGATGTTGGACATTGCATTCATTACGGGGTGGATGGGGTAAAAAGGTTTTCCTTTAAAAAAATCACAGGAGAATGGACATGAAGAGGAAGGATATGACAAAAGATCCTTCCAGCATTCACTTCAGTTAAACCCAAGTGAAATGTAGTTCAACACAAAGTATAAAGAGAGTTGTTTAGAGATGTATATGTACAAAACTGTGCAACAAATGGACCAAGCTCAAAACTGCAAAATTATTTCATTGTTATTAAACAAAGAATAAGCTTCAGAAGGTCTTTACTTTCAAAAGAGAAGCGAACCAACAAAAGACCAAAGATGAAGGTGTATTTTATCAGCGTTTGAGTCCAGATGTACGCTGAATGATCACAGGATTAGGAACAACTACCTTGTATCTACACTGACTTTTCATTTGATCATATCCACTATACATACAGAAGCACTTAGTAGTTTTACAACACTTTACAATACTGTAATTGAATACATTAATATCCTGATTTCACCCTGATGTTCAACTGACAGCACCCTCACAGGCCCACCACAGAGCAGGTATGATTTGGGTGGTGGATCCTTCTCAATTCCTCAGTGACAGTGATAGTGGTGTGTTGTCCTGCTGCACATAAATGAAACAATACTGATCTGATCTGCTCAGAAAATCAGGGATAATAAAATAAATTCATTTTCTGGTCAGCTACCTTCCTCTTTGAGCATCTCTCTGATGAGATAATGTGCCTCTTCAGCCACTCGTTCCTCCACGGTTTTCTTTCCCAGGCCAAAGTTACGTAGTGTGTGAAGGGCAAAACGTCGCTGCTGTTTCCAGGCATTACCATATGTCACCATTATGATACCTGTGAGAGGAGAAGAAGAGTAGAGGGAGAAAAACTGTAGTTTCCCAGCTTTAGAGACAGTCTGGTACATTTTCTCCTGAACCATATAAATAGTCATCTTTTTCGCTAATTATAACCCCTAATTATAGAAATTATTTATTATATGATTATTATGTAGTACAATGAACATAATAAAATATATTAATTTAATCTTCAGAAATTTAGCCTGGTCATTCTGAAATTTCTACAGGCATGTGAGAAACTCATTTGTAGGTATATTTTATAAGTAATATTATTATAAGTAATATTGTCTGGTCATAATTTCAAAAGCATGATTCAGAGATGTAAAGATTTTGGACATAAATTCACCAGGATAATTCGAGGATTCGTTCTACTGTCGCTTTGTATTGTCAAATGTCATAAATTATATGTGATGTCCACTTCAGGGAGGTTCTAGTCAGAAAAGACCTCTGAAAACATCCAATTCAATTTTGAACCAGGGAGGGATTCTCCAACACTCAGGTGTTGGTCATCATGTCCGTTATTACCGCTAGCACTCAAGCAATGCAGTGCTGAGAGGGAAGAGGACAGAGATGGGATAATAGTAGTTCAGCAGGACTCTCAGATCGAAGAGAACAGAACAGAAGAGAAGAGAGTACAGAGAAATGTGAAATTAAGAAGAGAAATTTCCCATTGCAAAACATGAACTTCAATTTTGGGAGTACAGCACTGCAGATATGAAGTGAAAGGAGAGAATTAATAGATTGTGAATCTTCAATAAAGTGTAGAGTCATTGCCTCAAGGCAATAGATATCAATGCAATAGAAAATCTAGATGAAATCATTTTTCAAAATTTATATTTTTATATAAGCTTTAGTTTAATCCAGCAGCACTCAACATCATGCGGATGAAAGAGACCTCAGACCTCTGAGCCCTGAAAGTTGTGGAATGAGCTTCATTCACCAGTCTCCGACCTAGGACAGACGTGGCCGTGATTCGCCAAAAGACACAGATTCTGCGATGGAGGACGCCTCTGGCTCTCTCAGAGTGATCGCCTACTAAGGCTGTGTCTTTAAGCAAAGCCCTGGGATGAAGAGAAAAATGGATGATCTCTGCTGTTTTGCACATGGCATTAAGAAGCTTGAGAAAGCCCTATGTGTATGTGACATCGTCTGCTCGCACCATCCGAACTCATCTCCAGGGATAAAGTCACATGGTTCATTTTAGAAATTAGGGTACTTATTTTACAGAAATACCCTTCTGTATTACTTTCCCTCCTCCCTCATGTATCACATGTATTCATTATATGAATGTATAATCAATATTCAATATCTGATATTACATTTAATAAACCAGGTCAGATTTAATTTCATATTCAACTGGTGAAAACGAGCCTCTGTTTAAACCAAATGTGAGGTCCCAGTACTGAGGGTCACGGAGCGGAAATGCTAGCTGATTAGACATTTTTGCTGTGTTATCCTTCTTCTTTTCTATCATTTTCCCTATCTTGACTCAGTACTCAGTGCTCAATTTGTTTGTTTTGCTCCAATTGACTTTTGGCTCTCACATAAAAGCAGATCAATTGGAAAGGCTCTGGTGGAGTGGCTGCTATCTGTGTAAGATGCAGTACAATATCAGAATGAGTCATTATATGCAGACTTTATGCGTCATTATATTTCCAGACTTAGGCAGATCACAGAAGACTAACTGAGTTGTCTTGTTTCACAGTGTGTGAGTTGGTGGGAGCTCCAGATCTCCAAATGAATGAGCTAATGCAATAAAAATATGATTTCTTCATAATCTGCCCCCTTTAAAATATTACTTCATTTTAAAAAGTTATTATCTAGATGAAATCATACCAATATAAAATTAATTAAATAAATAAACACATTATTGCATGTATGTCACAAGATATACAAAAGACGTCAATGAGCACTGAGTTACTGACCATACCCTTCAGTGACCCAATCAAGTATTGGCACGTACGGCCTCCCAGCAAACACAGCCCCATTCTGAACGAACGCTTCCTTCATTGTCTGCAGTGTGTTAATCACGATTACTGGGCTCCTGCCCAGGTAGATGCAGGTCATTTCACCGTATTTCAGCAACTGGAGAATAAGCAAAATTACACAGTTTTATGAAATAAAAGTAAACACTAAAATAAGGTCTTGAATTCCTGATTGACCTTTAGGCTCCAAGGTGTGTATTGAGCAGCTTACAAACATACATCAGGTAAAGTCTGTGTCAGGGTTTGCAAGGAATGTGTTTACTGATATGTTTTATATTTATAAACCAAAAGATCATCTAAGAATTAAACAAAACAGAGAAGACACAAACAATAGTCAGTGTAGAGAAACAAAGATTAAGGATAATATAAACAATAACTAGATAAAACATGAAACAAAGAAAGAAAACAAATCTCAGAGAAATGAAACACAGAACAAAGACACATTAGAGATTAAAGGGGTTTCTAAACAAACAAATAAATGAATACAGGCTACAAACTATAACAGGGTGTTATGCTTATTTTTGGGGATTTTTATTCTGTAGATAGTTGCCTGGGTCACACCAACACAACATCATCTCCAGGGAGAAAGTAAGGTCACTCTGAGATTGAGTGCACTTCTGGGATAAATTATAGCTCCCTTTAAGAATTTTGGGTGATTATCACAGAGACATTCCCTCATGTTATTAATCTTCCCTTCTCCTTCTCATGTATTCTGTAGTCCATTTTATACTTTTATATATTTATTTATATGTATATTTTAATATGATACTTAAAACAGAGGTCAAGAGACAAATAAACAATGCTCACAAACAAAGCCACATAAACAGACCATCACAGGACAATCTTAAATACAAACCACTGAGACGAGGCACAGAGCTTTTAAACACTGGACTAAAACGGAACACGTGGAGAGCACAAGGAGGAAAACAGGATCATACATCAGGAGGGTATTCCACAAAGCAGAATTTCTTTGTTTACCTAGATAACTTAAACCCAAAGTCAAGCCCATCCAATAAGAAAAGAGCTGAGGGAGATTCGTATTGGACAGTCCTCAGCTTTAGGCTTAAGTTATCTAGCTAACTGGGAAATCCTGCTTTGTGGAATCCCCCCTAGGCCCCTGGGATGTCATCTCTCATCCTTATCGGGTTGTTTTGAACCAATTATAAAGGGATTTCCAAGCCGTTTCCGATTATGACACAGACTAGGGAATGGACATTGTCATTGATCCATAAACTTCACAAACTCTTCACAAATTAGAATTTAACGTTCTTCATCAATGGTACAGATGATGTGATAAAGCTGTGCCCCAAAACACCATGCGGTAATGTGTTAAGAAGCTGAAAAGTATAGTCTCTTAATTGTGGTGAAATGTGTATATTTAATTTACACACCTGCAAAACAGTTCTTTATGAAGCAATGATACTGGTTATATGACCTATGACAGCTGCTGTTCATTTTATGAATTCTTGTAAGATGTCTTATTTCCCATAAGATGTTGTTTTCAAAAGAATTCAGCTAACACTACAACTGCAGGGGGCAACAGTCCTTCACAGGGCGACACACACTCAAACATATGGACCCTTTTGAGTCACCAATCCACCTACCAACGTGTGTTCTTGGACCAGAGGAGGAAATTGGAGCACCTGGAGGAAACCCACGTAGACACAGGGAGAACACACCACACTCCTCACAGACAGTCACCCAGAGCAGGACTCGAACCCACAACCTCCAGGTCCCTGGAGCTGTGTGACTACGACATCTACCTGCTGCACCACACAGCCACCCTATTTCATAATTATATCACATTAATTAATTAGCAAATGTGGCGTGTGCAAATGTCTATATATGTTCATATGTTCTGAGGTAAAAAAAAAATGACCTAATGCTCCTTTAGAATTCATGGCAGTAAGTTTGGCTGCATTCCAAGAAGGCACAAGAACAAATATAGGGAGAATGTGCAAGTGTAAACATGCCTAGATAAGAGAGCTCAGGACTGTACATCTGACAGACAATGCTGTGGACTTTCTGACCCTTTACAAGCAGAACACCCTTGACCCAATCTGTACATTTAGAGTTGTAAAATTACCAGGAAGATACAGGCGACACTAGAGCTGACACTAGAGATGTCTAGTATCTCTGGCGTGGACCAATTCTGCAATGTCAGAACCACAGGGTCCTGTACAGGTATAATTTTAAACAACCAATACCAGTTTAACCTCAGAGGGAATGAAGTTTAACACTTTAAACTCTTGTTGTGTATCAATAAATGCACAAAAAAATATCAAGGTATATAACTGTATGTCAAAAAAAATTACTTCAAATTATACTCAAACAGAACTGACTGATCTGATGAAAGCCATTGGGTTGTTTGCAAACTGAGGCATGTTGCCCAAGAAGGGTAGAGGTTTGGGTCCAAGGGGGTATTGGCTTCTGGACAAATGCAGCCTGAAAATCTCCAGCACAATAAGAGAGAGAAGACCACCCAGGAGAGCCAAGCCCACCGTCGTCCAGTCCAAATATTTCAGCACAGACTCCATTCTGAGAGAGTTAAGAAAACAACACAAGCTCACAGGCTTTATACGCTGCACCCAGGAGGAAGGAGGAGGGACAACAGTGTTGCTGACGTATGGAGGCTTCTTTCATAGGAGGGGCACTAGAATTTGGCCGGCCTCTTCAGTGTTTCTGTATGGGAAAAGTAGGTCATGTGACTTTCTCTTTAGTGGCACAGAGGTCACACACCATCTATATCTCACTTACACTAAAGACAATTATATTTCATTTAGATTATGTGTGATGTCATGAAACTAAACATTCTACTATCACACCAAAGTGGACAGGGGTCAATGTGTGTGTGTGTGTGTCTGTGTGTTTGTGTGGGTGTACTAAAACATACTACTACTACAACTTCTACTACTACTAGAGTTACTAGTAATATAAAAACTAACAATGCTACTATTAATACTCATACAACTACTACAAAACTAAAACCACAACTACAAAAATACCTCTACTATTATGTATTGTACTACTCAATCAATGCTACAAAGAACTCTGCTATATATTATTAACTATATAACCTACTTAACTAACCTAACCTTCAATATAGAACATTCTGTAGCAAATTCGCCTTTATACACACACACACACACACACACACGCACGCACAGACACTGAAGCCAATTCAGTTTTCTCTCTGTGTTCATCTCTCTCTCTACACAGGAAGGAGGAGGGAGTGTGAGCCTGCCACCACTGAAGAAGAACATCTAAGAAGAAATAGGATCAAGATTAAAATCAGAGTTAATAAAGTTGATACCGATCAGATTGGATTGGGACATCCCTAAATATGACTACGATCTTTGGGGATGTGAAGCAGACAGAAATATTGAGAACAACATTCAAATGAGTGTGACATCTGTTAGGAGGAATGCATTCTCCAAGGTTGTCCAGGAGACAAGAAAAAGCAGCAAAGGCGCACATTTTTTCATACAAAACAGGTCAGTTATAAGGGTTTATTTTCTTTCAGGTTTTATAAATTTAATCTGGACCATTTCCCAAGAACTCTCCTTTCAAATGTTTAAAAGTAAAATCAGGCAAATCATGCTGTTTTAACATTAATATAATAATATTAGCTTGATTGTTTATACATAAAATAAGATAACACTTGGGCATGAAGCTCATTGCAGAAAGAACAGAGTCAGAGTGTCTCAGTATCTAAATAGTGTAACTGTATGTAGGAGTAAATGACTGAATCTGGTTTCTGTCAATGTTTCAGTGTACTGTAACTGTACATAGGAGCACTAGCGGACCCAAGAGGGGTTGGTTTATATTTTAGATAAAGTGTCCTCACAGTTTCTTGCAATAAATTCTGTACCCTCTAGAGCAAGAAAACACAATAATGTGGTTTAAGAAATGTCGTTATATCATAATATTACTGCTTTTGTAACACTAGTTGGGTCCCTGTGTCGTTTGCTGGGTGCCCGTTTTACTTTTTGCTGCTGCCCTTCAAACACCCTAAGTCCACCACTGCGTAGGAGTAAATCTGGTGTCTGAATCTGGTGTCTGTCAGTGTTTCAGTGCACTGTAACTGTACGTTGGAGTAAATGGCTGTAGCTGGGGTCTGTCAGTGTTTCAATGCACTGTAACTGTATGTAGGACTAAATGGCTGTAGCTGGTGTTTTTCAGTATTTCAGTGGGCTTTAATGCAGAATTGAAAGATGTCCTCTATAAGGAAGAGATGTGTTAACTGCTGAAGGTAACAGCTCAGTGCTGGGTTCTCATGGTGAGAAAGACATTCTGCTGAAGTTCAGTATATCACTTTTAAACATGGAACTATATGCACTGACTTTAAATAGGAACACACAGGATTTAAGGACAAAAATGGGATAAATAGAAGTTTATGATTAATTTTATGTATTTTTTTTTACCATATGACACCTTAATATATTATTGTATTATTTAATGTATGTTTTTTTTACTAAGAATGATCTGATTATAAAATTGTTGTGATGTAAATTCATTATTTCATGAAAGTTGTAGTCATTGATCATACTGTGATGTCTTAGACTTGACTTGTTTAATTTATTTATTACATCATAATTGTGTACATACAGTTTTATAAATGTAATAATTAGTAATTTCTAATATATATGGTGTGTGTGGTCTGCTGTGACTCAGCGGGTGGTCTCTCTGCTGTGGCAGACTGTATTGAAAGGGAACGGTGAGCGGACCATCCCCATATTACCATCCAGGTTTGTTGGTGGAGCTCCTGGAGGCCAGGAGAACTGTAATCTCTGGAGCAGAGACGTGAAGAAGATGAAGAGCTCTGTCTTCGCGAAAGTCTCACCCAGACATGACCTCGGACCTGCAGCACCACACACACATTATAGTACTTTATTTGGATTTAACATATAAAATAAAACATCATAAAATCCAAATAACGGTTCAGAGTCATTACACAGTACATGATTAAATTCACAGTATGCATTTCTCATGGGTACAGATGACAGCGTCTTCTCCAGATAAAAAGCAATTTCACATGAATAGCCACTAGCAGTAAGTCTCCATCAGTGGCTGATACTTTAGGACTTTAGAGGTGTAACACAACTCCATATATCCATCGTCAGAGCATCCAATTTCCACAATCACCACACCCCTCCTTCCTTCATTAATCAGAACAATGTCAGGAGAATTCACGCTGTTAAGAAAAACAATCTGACACTCTTTCAATTTCTTCTAACGAGAATAGGGAGGTATCAGGCTACTCACTTGGAAGATTAAGAATTTAACAGTTCTATCCACTGAGGACTTCCATAGTTCTTCTCAGAGATATATAAACACACACACACACAAACAAATAAAGTACACACTTCATCTATTGGTGCTTTTCCACTGCATGGTTTCTACACTACTTGACTATATTCGCATTTGGTACCCGATACCTGGCTCATTTTCCACTAACAAACACCATCACTAAGAGGAACAGCAGGCTTTGGAAACCAAAATAATGGCAGTGGTTACATTAAGTACTATTTACTCATCATGCAGTGGAAATGTGACATAAAGTACCACCTAAAGACTAAGTAGACTGACAAATCAATGTGATCAGTTATTGATCTCTGATCAGACTTACCCAGAGAAAATGCCACAAAGGCGTCATTTTTGCAGAACTGTCCTTTCTCGTCCAGAAAGTTCTCTGGGTTGAACGTGTCTGGATACTTCCAGTGCTCTCGGTCAGTCATGATGGCCATAAAATTAACCATGGCCTGTGTACCCTACCATGGGGAAAAAGGATACTGATGTAGAAACATTTTAACCTCAGAGTAGGGGTAAGGACTGAAGGCATTCCATAACATTTCATTCCTGAATTTAGCTCAAATCAACTATTCATTCTTTCATATGTCTCTATTTTACATCAGTTCATTTCTCTTCATCTGTTTTATTCATCCTTTCATCCATCTTTTACGTTGGCATTTCCATCCATTCATACACTCCTTCCTTTAGCTTCTCATCTGCTCAACAGTTATAATTTCTATTCAATAATGTTGTCCTCTTTTCAAACATGCATCCATTCAGCCTTTCAACTGCTCAACCACTCACCCCTCCATCCCTCTGTGGTTACCTTGGGCAGGTGGTATCCATGCAGCTCGGCTGGCTCTGTGGTTTCATGGACCGCGCCCAAAGGGACGATATTAGCCCAGCGCTGGATCTCATGGATGGTGGCGTGAGTGAAGGGCAGCCGTGTGCGGTCGTCCATGCAGGGAGTGCGGTCAAACCCCAACACACTCACTATCTCCTCATGACAACGCTCTGGAATGTGGTCCACCAATGACCAAACACACAAACACATTCACAGTCTTGTACAGTCTGTGGGGACATTACTTAGATTTCCAGTCATTTAAATACACAGTACACTGTTAATTATTAATATGAAAGTACATAGTATCAGTAGCTATTTTCATAGTAAAATGAAATGTTAACATCTAAATTCTGCATCTTTCATATTGTTTCATATGACTATTTTTTCTTTATTCTTTGTGTCCCTGAGATATTTCTCTATGCCCTCTTCTGTACCTTGTATTTCAGGGTGGTTCATCATGTAAATGAGACCCCATCTGATAGTAGTGGCGGTCGTGTCCGTTCCAGCCACGAACAGGTCAGCTGTGGACTTGACCAGGTTTTGTTCATGAAATGTTGAGTCTTCATCTGGCTCTTGCTGCTCAAAACAAGATAGAACCAATGACAAACAATGGTAAAGAAGTCCTCTTCACTGTACTTTTCAAAAATAAGGGACTTAAGCAAGGCTTGACCAATGCATACCCAGAAAACTTTGTGGAAAGAGCACAAATTGAAATGGATGATGTCATGTAGTAAACTAGAGAATTGCATGTAAAAGCACAATCCATCCTCACACATATGAGTTAAACGCTTCATGAAGGTAGATCTCCAGTAGTATTGGCTTACCTTTGTCATCTCCACCAGGTAAGCATCGATGAAGTCACGAAGATTTTCTGGGTCCAGAGTCTTCCTGTGCTCCTCCACAACATCACGCAAGAACCCCATCAAGGCGTCACTGTTCCGCTTCATCTTCTGGTGATACCCTGGAAAGTGTTTAAGGAAAGGAGCCAGGTTGAAGATCTGCAAGAGAAAAAAACAAAAATGACCATGTGTGCAGCAACTACATAATTTCATAATTAGATAAGCACTCTGCCGCTGTGATAACGCTGATGTAGAGAGCCAGCAACACAGTGCCTTAAAAGAAAAATCCTGAAAAAAAGGGAGGAAACAAATAGGTGGCTGGATGTGGCCTAGCCCTGGGACTAGCACTTACACAATTATTAGTCATTTCCAATTAAATGCTTTTAGGTAAACTCCACTGATCACACAGTGCCACCAGCCCTCGGGATGATGGGGCAAGTACACACTTCTGAAAAAACATGTTGCCACATCAGACACACATCAGAGGTCAATGCAAACTGCCCAGGTCTAACACAGCACGCTTTATAGCATGATTTAATTATGATTACATTTTGATGTAAATGGGACATCTACAATTGTGGGGAAACACTGTTCTCTCTGTTTTGTTTATGTTCAGAAGCTCTGCGTGTTTTAAGGTGGAATGTTGTGTTTGAGGGAGAAAAAAAACATTTGTACGTGGCTGGAATGTAACTTGTCTGTAAGTTTTTATTCACTTTTTGAATTACACAAGAAACTCATTTGTAATTTGAGCATTTTAGTTTTAATGCATGTTCAGTAACGTTGTTAGCCATCTCCTGAATTTAGAAATAGACATTCCTATTTAAGTGAATATATGATAAGTAAGTCAATATTACCCACATATGAAGCAGGAATAAAGCAATATCCTCATCTCTGCTGTACATTTCAACATCTGCAATTGTCTAAAAAAAACTCCACGATGACAAAAACTCCAGAGCTGCCATTGTGATTCTAATATAAACAAATGTAATTCTACTAAAGCATAAAGACAAGTCTCTCTGGGCAGTTAGTGCTCTGCTTCCTTACTATTCGTGCTAGCTAGCCCAGGCATCTTTTATCGTGATATGACATGATGTGAAATATGTGAACAGTCTGCTTCTCCTGGCACATTAAGGTGTTCAGTGGGGTTGCATAAGTAGCATGACTTCAGAGGGAGCTCTCTAATTAATCTCTCACAGTGGCGGATGCACAGTGGCCTACATCATAAAATGTGTCCGTTTATTTATACATAAATTCTAGACTCCTTTCAAGAAAATAATCTGTGACCCTGTCGTACCAACAAGGCGTCTTATCCAGGGACTTGACTAGTGTCCTCTCAATGGCCAGCAGAGCTAGGCTGCTTAAACGGCCTTGGCCCATGTGAAGTGTGTCCGCCTGTGAGTGCTTTGTGATGGTGGAGGGGCTCAGCAGCACCCGCTGGACAGAAACTGCGATAGAAGTTAGAAAGAGTGCTAGAAGTCAGTCTCCAAACACAAGCAGCTACAAAAACCCCACCAGAAATAGAAGCTCGTTTTGTCGCTAGTCGTTTTTAACAAAGAAAATGCCGCTAAGAGGTTCAAGAAAGTCTGGTTTAACTCAGAACAGAATGAAAATGTACTGCTCCCACGGATCTTTACACCAAAGGATCGCTGATTCGCTCATTTCGCTGTCAATCAAAAAGGGATTCAGCCTCAGACAGATCATCCGATCATCATGCAGAAGCTGAGTGTCCGGGCCAGCCGAGGCCAGCCCACTGCCCCATAGACCCCCAGAGATGCTGAGTGTCCGATGGGCGGGACAAAGCCCAGCATTTATCCAATGACTCGTCTCGTTTCGCTGCACTTCGCTGCTTCGCTATTGAATTCTGTGGACGCTCAGCGTCCTCACTGTTTAAAGCACCGTAAAGCTGCGGGAATGATTGAGAGGAAAGCAGCGTCTTTACCAATGATAAGAAGCTGATTCTGAACAAAAGTTGAGTGCGTTGTAGTGCATATTTATTCAATGACATGTACACACAACAGTATATATTTGATCACTTATTTATTGACGTTTTAGGGGAAGCTGAGCTTCCCTTGCAGTCTTAGAGCAATCACCTTTGATCTCTCAGTATAGTTTCTTCTAAAGAACTTATATTGTTTTTTTTCCTCTAGTGTTGTTTTGCGAAACCATGTCATTGCTGGATGTTACCTGAGCTGAGATTGATCCAGCGAGCTGGATTTTTTCACTTAGAATTCGCAGAAATTCGGCAAAGCGCTTGTCGTCATACTTAAAGCGGTCTCCGAACATGATGGAACAGATGATGTTGGAGACTGCATTCATTATGGGGTGGATGGGGTAAAAAGGCTTTCCTTAAAAAAAAAAAAAAAAAAAAAAAAAAAAAATCACAGAATGGACATGATGAGGAAGGATATGACAAAAGGCCCTTCTAGCATTCACTTCAGTTAAACAGAAGTGAAATGTATACAAAAAGTATAAAGAGAGTTGTTTAGAGGAGTATAAACTAATGTGCAAACAATGGACTGAGCTCAAAACAGTATGAGATTCAGGTTTATTAGTCACTTTCAAAGGAGAAAGGATTTCATGAGGATCAACTTCTGAGTCCAGATATACACTGGATGATCACTGGATTAGGAACAACCACCTGGTATCTACACTCACTGTGCATTTTATCAGCTCCACTAACCATACTGAAGCACTTTGTACTTCTACAATTACAGACTGTAATCCACCTATTTCTCTGCATACTTTCATATCCCCATTTCACCCTGCTCTTCAATGGTCAGGACCTCCACAGAGAAGGTGTGATGTGGTGGTGGATCATTCTCAGTGCTGTAGTGATACTGACATGTTGGTGGTGTGTTAGTGTGTGCTGTGCTGGTGGATCAGACACAGCAGTGCCTCTGAGTTTTTACAAGCAATAGGAACAGCCCTGATATTCCTAACATAACAGCCCCTAACATTTCTATGTTATGCTTTGTTGAACTTCATAGTATTTAAAGGGTCATTAACACAAGCTGACACACACCAGGACCAGCCTTCTACTTTATCTATTTATTTATTTACCTTCCTCTTTGAGCATCTCTCTGATGAGATACTGTGCCTATTCAGCCACTCGTTCCTCCACGGTTTTCTTTCCCAGGCCAAAGTTACGTAGTGTGTGAAGGGCAAAACGTCGCTGCTGCTTCCAGACCTTACCATATGTCACCAATATGATACCTGTTAGAGGAAAAGAAGAGTAGGAACAGATAGATTGAGGAGATATGGGGCCATGTAATATTTAACAATTCTGGGGTCTTGAGTAAAATATTTTGGTCAAAACACCACAAGCCAGGCAGCAGTGTTCTCCCCTCTGTATAAACAGCCCTGTTCAGAACGGCCACCATCATCACCTGGTGAGAATGAGTCTCTGTTTAAACCAAATGTAAGGTCCCATCACTTTCACGGAGTTTCACGGAGCAGAAATGCTAGCTTATTAATCACTTTTGCTCTGTTTTCCCTTTTACCTTTTCTCTTTTTATATTTTTTACTGTTTTACTCTGTACTCATTTTTTTGGTGCTCCATTTAACCTTTGGCTCTAACATTAATGCGGATCCATTGAAGAGGCTCTGGTGAAGTGACTGCTATCTATGGTAGATGTAGTACTATATCAGAATGGGGAATTTCATCCTATATTTCCAGACTTAGGCAGATGACTATCCTGAGTTGCCAATCTACCTAACAACATGTGTTTTTGGAGCGTGGGAGGAAACTGGAGCACTTGTACCTTTTTAAATATTACCTCATTTTAAAAGGTAATAAAAAAAGCTCTTATCCACATGAAAACAAAGAAATAAAAATATTATTGCATGTATGTCATTGAAATACGTTGAGTTACTGACCATAACCTCCAGCGATCCAATCAAATATTGGCATGGATGGCCTCCCAGCAAATGCAGCCCCATTCCTAACAAATGCTTCCTTCATTGTCTGCAGCGCATTAATCACGATTATTGGGCTGCTGCCCAGGTAGACACAGGTTATTTCACCGTATTTCAGCATCTGGAGAGGAAGCAAATTTACATAGATTTATGAAATAAAAGTAAATACTAAAATAATATTTAATTATTAATCTTCCATTCTCCCTCTCATGTGTGAAACGAACGTATCACAGACAGTCACCCGGAGGAAACCCACGCAGACACAGGGAAAACACACCACACTCCTCACAGACAGTCACCCGGAGAAAACCCATGCAGACACAGGGTGAACACACCACACTCCTCACAGACAGTCACCCGGAGGAAACCCACACAGACACAGGGAGAACACACCACACTCCTCACAGACAGTCACCCAGAGGAAACCCACGCAGACACAGGGAGAACACACCACACTCCTCACAGACAGTCACCCAGAGCAGGACTAGAACCCAGAGCCTCCAGGTTCCTGGAGCTGTGTGACTGCGACACTACCTGCTGCACCACACAGCCGCTCTATTTTATAATTATATCACATTAATTAATTAGCAAATGTGGCATGTGTAAATGTCTATATACCTTCAAAAGTTCTGAGGTAAAAAAAAAAAAAGACCTAATGCCCCTTTCAAATTCATGGCAGGAAGTTTGGCTGCATTCCAAGAAGGCATGAGAACAAATGTAGGGAGAATGTGCAAGGGTAAACATGTCTAGATAAGAGAGATCAGGACTGAACATCTGACAGACAATGCTGTGGACTTTCTGACCATTTACAAGCAGAACACCCTTGACCCAATCTGTACATTTCGAGTTGTAAAATTACCAAGAAGATACAGGCGACAGTAGAGCTGACACTAGAGATGTTTAGTATCTCTGGCGTGGACCAGTTCTACAATGTCAGAACCACCTGGTCCTGTCCAGGTATAATTGTAAACAACCAATACAAGTTTAACTCTTTAACCTTGTGTTGTGTATCAAAAATACACAAAACAATCAAGGTATATAACTGTATGTCAGTAAAAACCTAACTATACTCAAACAGAACTGACCGATCTGATGAAAGCCATTGGGTTGTTTGCAAACTGAGGAATGTTGCCCAAGAAGGGTAGAGGTTTGGGTCCAAAGGGGTATTGGCTTCTGGACAAATTCAGCCTGAAAATCTCCAGCACAATAAAAGAGAGAAGACCACCCAGGAGGGCCAAGCCCACCATCGTCCAGTCCAAATATTTCAGCACAGACTCCATTCTGAGAGAGTTAAGAAAACAACACAAGCTCACAGGCTTTATACGCTGCACCCAGGAGGAAGGAGCAGGGACAACAGTGTTGCTGATGTATAGGGTCCTCTTTCATAGGAGGGGTGTTTCCAGGAACACAGGAAGTTGGCCAGCATGTTCAGGTATGTAACATGATTTTATGGGGAATGTAGGTCATGTGACTCCCCCCCCTCTTCCAGATGGGACATATGAAGTTGTCTTAATATTTTGTATTAAGTCTCAAATGTAGAACTCTGGTGGCTGTAAGTGAACCCAGACAAATGAAACTATAAACAGGAACAAAATGCAAATCTGTGTGATGCAACTTCTTGACAGACCTCTGCCTTGTGCTTTTGTTGCAACATATAGAATGGGTGTGTCTTTACACTTACATCATTAAATAATACAGAGACTAATATGTCACTAGTGTCTGTAAAATGGGTGAATTATAAGAAGAGTTTTTGCCCGAATTTGGCAAATGATTATTTATATGATTATTATAAGACATTCTGCTGAAGTTCAGTATATCACTTTTAAACATGGAACTATATGCACTGACTTTAAATAGGAACATACAGGATTTAGGGTCAAAAATGGGATAAATAGAAGTTTATGATTAATTTTGTGTATTTTTTTTTTTACCATATGACACCTTAATATATTATTGTATTATTTAATGTATGTTTTTTTTTTACTAAGAATGATCTGATTATGGGTGGCACGGTGGCGCAGCAGGTAGTGTCGCAGTCACACAGCTCCAGGGGCCTGGAGGTTGTGGGTTCGATTCCCGCTCCGGGTGACTGTCTGTGAGGAGTTGGTGTGTTCTCCCCGTGTCCGCGTGGGTTTCCTCCGGGTGCTCCGGTTTCCTCCCACAGTCCAAAAACACACGTTGCAGGTGGATTGGCGACTCGAAAGTATCCGTAGGTGTGAGTGTGTGAGTGAATGTGTGTGTGTCTGTGTTGCCCTGTGAAGGACTGGCGTCCCCTCCAGGGTGTATTCCCGCCTTGCGCCCAATGATTCCAGGTAGGCTCTGGACCCCCCGCGACCCTAAATTGGATAAGCGGTTACAACAAATGGATGGATGGATGATCTGATTATAAAATTGTTGTGATGTAAATTCATTATTTCATGAAAGTTGTAGTCATTGATCATACTGTGATGTCTTAGACTTGACTTGTTTAATTTATTTATTACATCATAATTGGGTACATACAGTTTTATAAATGTAATAATAGTCTGCTGTGACTCAGTGGGTGGTCTCTCTGCTGTGGCAGACTGTATTGAAAGGGAAAGGTGAGCGGACGATCCCCATAATACCATCCAGGTTTGTTGGTGGAGCTCCTGGAGGCCAGGAGAACTGTAATTTCTGTAGCAGAGACGTGAAGAAGATGAAAAGCTCTGTATTCGCGAGAGTCTCACCCAGACATGACCTCGGACCTGCAGAACCACACACACATTATAGTACTTTATTTGGATTTAACATATAAAATAAACATAATAAAATCAAAATAACAGTTCAGAGTCATTACACAGTACATGATTAAATTCACAGTATGCATTTCTCATGGGTACAGATGACAGCGTCTTCTCCAGATAAAAAGCAATTTTACATGAATAGCCACTCGCAGTAAGTCTCCATCAGTGGCTGATACTTTAGGACTTTAGAGGTGTAACAACTCAATATATCCATCGTCAGAGCATCCAATTTCCACAATCACCACACACCCTCTTCCTTCATTAATCAGAACAATGTCAGGAGAATTCGGACTGTTACGAAAAACAATCTGACACTCTTTCAATTTCTTCTAACTAGAATAGGGAGGTATCAGGCTCCTCACTTGGAAGATTTAGATCTAACAGTTCTTTCCACTGAGGACTTCCATAGTTCTTCTCACAGATATATAAACACACACACACACACAAACAAACAAATAAAGTACACACTTCATCTATTGGTGCTTTTCCACTGCATGGTTTCTACACTACTTGACTATTGTCACGGGGACGTAAAGAGTGGACTTACGGAGGCGGACTCACTCGCTACAACACAGAGATTTATTATAAAGATAACAAAATGAACTTGACGAGGGACACGAAATAACATTACTTAGAAACCTTGGAAAGAGCAGGAAACAACACTACAAGACTGGGGCATGAAACAGGCAGGAGACCGAACAAGGAACGAGAAACGAGAAATGAGAAACAAACACTAATATAACAACTGGGAAACAGAACGAAACGACACGACTTGAACAGAGCAAAACTACAAATGACAAACGACACAACACAAACACAAATGACCGATCACAGGAAGTGGGGGAAGAGGACTTAAATATACGCACTAACAAGAAACACCTGACACAGATAATGACAAAGAGGCGGAACAAAAGGTGGAGCTAGAGTGGAACGAGGGCGGAGATAGGAATAACAACAAACAGACAGAGCCACATGGAAGGAGAAAACAAACAAGAAAGTGCCAAGATGTGACAGACGCCCCCCCCCAAGACGCGCAACTCCCGGAGCGCGAAAAAGTAGACTCCCCAGGAGCTGGTGCGGGAGGGGCCAGAAGAAACAAAACAAACATGAAACCAAAAGATTCAGGACAAGACAGGAAATGGAACAGGGAACAAGGAACTAGACTTAAACGGACACTGGACAGAACTAGAAAGAAGAGACGGGGAACGAGAGAAGACAGGAGACAAGGCAGGAGCAAACACACGTGACTGGACTTTTGGCTGAACACTGAACGGGGACTGAGACAGAACAGGAACAAATACACGTGACTGGAACAGACTGGACAGGTGCTGATGCTGAGGGTCGATACTGGGAATAGTTAGGAAACTGGACATGGGACTGGACAGAGGGTCTAATTGGTGACTGGACAGAGGGTCTAACTGGTGACTGGACAGAGGGTCTAACTGGTGACTGGACAGAGGGTCTAACTGGGAACTGGACTGGGCTTGGCAGGGGTACAGGAACCATGACATTAACAGGGATAGACACAAACACGGTGACAGGGACCGGAACAGAAACAAAAACAGACACAGGCACAGGGACAAGAAGAGAAACAGGAACCAGGACAGGAACAGACACTGGAACAAAGACAACTGGGTGGTACCCAGGACTGGCATGTGTCTGTTGAGAAGTCTGATGAACCAGCCTGGGTACAGTTCTGGGAATCGACCCCGAAGTCCTTGGGGCCGTCCTATGGGTACGACCAAGAGCGGCCGTATCTACAGTCACAGGGGCAGACACGGCCGTAGCCACAGTCTCAGGGGCAGAAACGGCCGTAGCCACAGTCTCAGGGGCAGAAACGGCCGTAGCCACAGTCTCAGGGGCAGAAACGGCCGTAGCCGCAGTCTCTATTTCAAAAGCGGCCGAAGCCAAAGTCACGAGAGTAGAAACGGCCGAAGCCACCTTCACAGGGGCAGAAACGGCCGAAGCCACAGTCACGAAGACAGGATCGGCTGAGGGAGCCGCACTCACGGAGACAGGAGCGGCTGAGGGAGCCGCACTCACGGAGACAGGAGCGGCTGAGGGAGCCGCGCTCACGGAGACAGGAGCGGCTGAGGGAGCCGCGCTCACGGAGACAGGAGCGGCTGAGGGAGCCGCGCTCACTGAGACAGGAGCGGCTGAGGGAGCCGCGCTCACTGAGACAGGAGCGGCTGAGGGAGCCGCGCTCACTGAGACAGGAGCGGCTGAGGGAGCCGCGCTCACTGAGACAGGAGCGGCTGAGGGAGCCGCGCTCACTGAGACAGGAGCGGCTGAGGGAGCCGCGCTCACTGAGACAGGAGGCCCTGCGACGACGTCCACAGAGACAGGGGAACCTGCGACAACATCCACGGAGGCAGGGGAACCTGCGACGACGTCCACGGAGGCAGTGGAACCTGCGACGACGTCCACGGAGGCAGGGGGATCTGCGACGACGTCCACGGAGGCAGGGGAATCTGCGACGACGTCCACGGAGGCAGAGGAAGTTGCGACGACGTCCACGGAGGCAGAGGAAGCTGCGACGTCGTCCACGGAGGCAGGAGCGGCTGGAAGCGCCGCGCTCACGAAGACAGGAGAGGCGGGCGCCGCGCTCACGAAGACAGGAGAGGCGGGCGTCGCGCTCACGAAGACAGGAGAGGCGGGCGTCGCGCTCACGTAGACAGGCGCGGCTGGAGGCACCACGCTCACGAAGACTGGAGCGGCCGTAGGCGCCGCGCTCACAAAGACAGGAGCGGCCGTAGGCGCCGCGCTCACAGGAACAGGAGCGGCCGGAGACGCCGCTCTTACTGGAACAGGAGCGGCCGGAGGCACCGCTCTCACAGGAACAGGAGCGGCCGGAGGCGCCGCTCTCACGGGATCAGAAGCGGCCGGAGACGCCGCTCTCACGGGATCAGAAGCGGCCGGAGACGCCGCTCTCACGGGATCAGAAGCGGCCGGAGACGCCGCTCTCACGGGATCAGAAGCGGCCGGAGACGCCGCTCTCACGGGATCAGAAGTGGCCGGAGGCGCCGCTCTCACGAGGATAGGAGCTGAGACGTCCACCGAGGCAGGTGCTCGTGCTGCTCGCCGAGCACGAGTTGTGGATTTAGCGGGTTTAGGGGCACTGATGGGCGTACTCTCGTGGGACTTCTTTGACCATAGTTCCCCCGGAGATGCGCCCCTGTTAGCCTCATCTCCCATGTCCTGTGATTTGAGGCTAACAGCCCCTACCCATAACCCCCCCCCCCCCCCCCCCAAAATCTCCCCGGACCTGAGGGGGTTATCCTCGGAAGCAGGGGTACCAGCAGATCCGCGCTCCATAGCTGGGGTTCCTGCAGATACATCCTCGGGAGCAGTGGTTCCTGAAGAGACGTCCTCGGGAGCAGGTTGTGAGTATCTCTCGTCTATCATTTTTAAAAATGTCTCAACCGTGAGTTCAAGGGACTTTACTTTTATTAACTGTTCTGCCCACTGCAACGCCTCTCCTCTTAGTAGGGATTTTACAAAGAGGACCTGGACAATTTCAGGTGGAGCAGGAGAGGTCAAGAATTGAAAGTACAGTCGGCACTGTAATAAAAATCCCTTGCAGTTGAGTCCGTTCTCAAATTCGCTGGGTACTCCCATGACCGATTGCAAAACTGTTGGCTGATCATCAGTCCTTAAGGTTAACAAATCCTCCGCGGTCTTTAGAGTTTTACCCAGGGATAACGCTGTGTTGGCTGTGTCCTTGTATGGATCCGTCATTCTGTCACGGGGACGTAAAGAGTGGACTTACGGAGGCGGACTCACTCGCTACAACACAGAGATTTATTATAAAGATAACACAACAAAAGGAACTTGACGAGGGACACGAAATAACATTACTTAGAAACCTAGGAAAGAGCAGGAAACAACACTACAAGACTGGGGCATGAAACAGGCAGGAGACCGAATAAGGAATGAGAAACGAGAAATGAGAAACAAATACTAATATAACAACTGGGAAACAGAACGAAACGACACGACTTGACTTGAACAGAGCAAAACTACAAATGACAAACGACACAACACAAACACAAATGACCGATCACTGGAAGTGGGGGAAGAGGACTTAAATATACGCACTAACAAGAAACACCTGACACAGATAATGACAAAGAGGCGGAACAAAAGGTGGAGCTAGAGTGGAACGAGGGCGGAGATAGGAATAACAACAAACAGACAGAGCCACATGGAAGGAGAAAACAAACAAGAAAGTGCCAAGATGTGACAACTATATTCGCATTTGGTACCCAATACCTGGCTCATGTTCCACTAACAAACACCATCACTAAGAGGAACAGCAGGCTTTGGAAACCAAAATAACGGCAGTGGTTACATTAAGTACTATTTACTCATCATGCAGTGGAAAAGTGGCATAAAGTACCCCCTAAAGTCGAGTAGACTGATAAATTAATGTGATCAGTTATTGATCTCTGATCAGACTTACCCAGAGAAAATGCCACAAAGGCATCATTTTTGCAGAACTGTCCATTCTCGTCCAGAAAGTTCTCTGGGTTGAACGTGTCTGGATACTTCCAGTGCTCTCGGTCAGTCATGATGGCCGTAAAATTGACAGTGACCTGTGTTCCCTACCATGGGAAAAAAGGATACTGATGTAGAAACATTTTAACCTCAGAGTAGGGGTAAGGACTGAAGGCATTCCATAACATTTCATTCCTGAATTCATCCCAAATTAACCATTCATTCTTTCATGTCTCTATTTTACATCAGTTCATTTCTCTTCATCTGTTTTATTCATCCTTTCATCCATCTTTTACGTTGGCATTTCCATCCATTCATACACTCCTTCCTTTAGCTTCCCATCTGCTCAACAGTTATAATTTCTATTCAATAATGTTGTCCTCTTCTCAAACATGCATCCATTCAGTCTTTCAACTGCTCAACCACTCACCCCTCCATCCCTCCGTGGTTACCTTGGGCAGGTGGTATCCATGCAGCTCGGCTGGCTCTGTGGTTTCATGGACTGCACCCAAAGGGACGAGATTAGCCCAGCGCTGGATCTCATGGATGGTGGCATGAGTGAAGGGGAGCCATGTGCGGTCGTCCATGCAGGGAGAGCGGTCAAACCCCAACTCACTCACTATCTCCTCATGGCAACGCTCTGGAATGTGGTCCACCAATGACCAAACACACAAACACATTCACAGTCTTGTACAGTCTGTGGGGACATTACTTAGATTTCCAGTCATTTAAATACACAGTACACTGTTAATTATTAATATGAAAGTACATAGTATCAGTAGCTACTATCATAATAAAATGAAATGTTAACATCAAAATTCTGCATCTTTTATATTGTTTCATATGACTATTTTTTCTTTATTATTTGCGTCCCTGAGATATTTCTCCATGCCCTCTTCTGTACCTTGTATTTCAGGGTGGTTCATCATGTAAATGAGACCCCATCTTATAGTAGTGGCGGTCGTGTCCGTCCCAGCCCCGAACAGGTCAGAGGTGGACATGACCAGGTTTTGTTCATGAAATGTTGAGTCTTCATTTGACTCTTGCTGCTCAAAACAAGAGAGAAACAATGGCAAACAATGTACAAGGTTGTGTTCTGAGCCCGATTCTGTACTCTCTCTTCACCCATGACTGTGTACCTGCCTATGGTTCAAACACCATAGTCAAATTCGCAGATGACACCATGGTGATAGGCTTGATTACAGATAATAATGAAACAGCCTACCAGGATGAAGTTCAGCATCTGTCCTTGTGGTGCCACAACAATAACCTGGTACTAAACACGCTCAAAACAAAGGAGATCATCATGGACTTCAGACGGACTAGGAACCAAGCTCACGCCCCCATTTACATCAATGGAACTGCAGTGGATCAGGTGTCCAGTTTCAAGTTCCTTGGTCTCCACATTTCCAATGATCTCACCTGGTCCTTGAACTCCTCTGTCCTCATCAAAAAGGCACAGCAGCGCCTCTATTTTCTTTGGAGTCTGAAGAAAGTTCACTTGTCTCCCAGGATACTAGTGAACTTTTATCGCTGTACCATCGAGAGCATACTTACCAACTGCATCTCTGTATGGTATGGCAGTTGCTGTGCTGCAGACCGCAAAGCTCTCCAGCGGGTGGTAAAAACAGCGCAGGCACCGAATTACCTACCATCGAGGACATCTACCCACCCAAATCATGGACTTTTCAGCCTTTTACCATCTGGCAGACGTTACAGGAGCCTCCATTCCCGCACTAACAGGCTTCGTAACAGTTTTTTTCCTGAGGCTGTTATCCGGATGAACACTATTCAGGCACTTGAAACAAACATTGCACACTCACTACATTGCACCTTCTGTAAAGTTGTATTTAATCTATCCCTCAGTACTTAATGCATCACCTACACAATGTTACTTTGTTTACATTTTTTACCTTTCAATATGTATATATGGTTACTTAACTTCCATAATCACAATGTCATATCAAAACTGCACTTTAATCAGAATCCATAATCATAATGTCATTTCACAACTGCACTTTATGTAAATAATCACAACTGCACTTTATGTAAATAATGTTATATATTGCACTTCTGGTTAGATGCTAACTACATTTCATTGGCCCTGTACTTGTACTCTGCACAATGACAATAAAGTTGAATCTAATCTAATCTAAAAAAAACAATAAAAATGTATCACTGTAATTTTCAAAAATAAGGGACTTAACTATTCCACTTTGTCCCTTTCCAACAGTTTGTTTCTTTTGGCTTTTCTGAATTTCCGGTATCAATGTAATGTACAGACGCATTTGTGAGGGCTAAAGGTGTAAAATCGGTTTTTGTGATTTATACAAAACAAAGTGCAGAATAACAGCAGCATTAAAAGTTATAAGTCTGTCGTTTGTGTGCTATACTGTAAGTTATTAGTGATTCTGTCGCTCTGCATAGTCACCTTTTTTTAAGGTGGACCCGGCTAAAACTAAAGCATTTAAAGTGAAAACATTTAAATGCAAAAACTGAGAATTAAAAATAAATGCCTACTAAAATGATATTTAAGGTTGAAGGGGAAAACCAATAACTGATTGACTTCACTGTGAGGGTCGTGTTGTCTTTCGTGCGGGAGGGAAGTCAACGCGGGGCTCGAAGTCGACAATAGGGGTCAAAACACCAGCACCTCTCTGTGCTTCCAGGAGTCTTATTTTTCAAAATGAAATCTCATATCATAACAGAGCAAACAAATCTCACAGCACCACAACTGTGCTTTATAAAGAAACACTTTGCATAAAATGAATGCAAAAGCCTTTAAGCAAGGCTTGACCAATGCATACCCAGAAAACATTGCGGAAAGAGCACAAAGTGAAATGGATGATGTCCGGTAGTAAACTAGAGAATTGCATGTTAAAGCACAATCCATCCTCACACATATGAGTTATACTCTTCATGAAAGTGGATCTCCAGGAATATTGGCTCAACGCTGCCAAGTCTTGCTCACCTTTGTCATCTCCACCAGGTAAGCATCGATGAAGTCACGAAGATTTTCTGGGTCCAGAGTCTTCCTGTGCTCCTCCACAACTTCACGCAAGAACCCCATCAAGGCATCGCTGTTCTGCTTCATCTTCTGGTGATACCCTGGAAAGTGTTTAAGGAAAGGAGCCAGGTTGAAGATCTGCAGGAGAAAAACAAAAACAAAAAACAAACGCTGAGGTAGAGAGCCAGCAACACAGTGCCTTAAAAGGAAAATTCTGAAAAAAGGGAGGAAACAAATAGGTGGCTGGATGTCGCCTAGCCCTGGGACTAGCACTTACACAATTACTAGTCATTTCAAATTAAATGCTTTTAAGTAAACTCCACTGATCACACAGTGCCACCAGCCCTTTGGATGATGGGGCAAGTACACACTTCTGAAGAAACATGTTGCCACATCAGACACACATCAGAGGACAATGCAAACAGCCCAGATCTAACATAGCACGTTTTATAGCATGATTTAATTATGATTAAATTTTGATGTAAAGGGGACTCCTACAATTGTGGGGAAATGCTGTTCTCTCTGTTTTGTTTATGTTCAGAAGCTCTGCATGTTTTAAGGTGGAATGTTGTGCTTGAGGGAGAAAAAAACATTTGTACGTGGCTGGAATGTAACTTGTCTGTAAGTTTTTATTCACTTTTTGATTTACACAAGAAACTCATTTGTAATTTGAGCATTTTAGTTTTAATGCATGCTCATTAATGTAGTTAGCCTTCTCCTGAATTTTGAGACATTCCTCCTTAAGTGAATATATGAAAAGTCAATATTACCCACATATGTAGCAGGAATAAAGCAATATCCTCATCTCTGCTGTACATTTCAACATCTGTAAATGTCTAAAAAAAAACTCCAGAGCTGCCATTGTGATTCTAATATAAACAAATGTAATTCTACTGAAGCATATAGACAAGTCTCTCTGGGCAATTAGTGCTCTGTTTTCTTACTATTCATGCTAGCTAGCCCAGGCATCTTTTATCTGATGTGAAAGATGTGAACAGACTAACGGACTACTTAGATAACACACTTCGGTGAACTTTAGATAGTGTAGCACCACTTAAGCGTAAAAAGCTATGACAGAAAAAACTCGCTCCCTGGCATAATGAAGAAACACTCACCCTAAAATAAACCGTAAGGAAATTAGAGCGGAAATGGCCTTATCGAATATAGAAGGGCGCTCGTCAATGGACGTTCAGCACATCTGTCCTTACTGATTAAAAATAATAAAGACAATCCTAGAGCACTCTTTAATGTAATCTCTAAACTTACAAACAATCGGGCAGCTACTGATCCACAGATCCCAGCCATTCACATCAGCAATGCTTTTATGGACTTTTTTAACAACAAGATTGAAAATATTAGACAAACAATAAATACGATATTACTAAATCCAGCATGTCTGTCATCTGGTGTGGATGATATAGAACAAAACATAGAAGAAAGACTAGAGGACTTTGACCCATTACCACTGCTAGAATTGGAGAAAATCATCTACTTGTCAAATTGTACGACCTGCACCATGCAATACCAACAAAACTATTTAAAGAAGTATTACCAGTCATAATCAATCCCCTTTTAACAATAATAAATTCGTCCCTTAGACTGGGTCACATACCCAAAGCATTTAAACTAGCAGTTATTAAACCCCTGATCAAGAAACCAAATCTTGATCCTAGTGTACTATCCAATTACAGACCTATCTCTAACCTTCCCTTCATATCTAAGATATTAGAAAAAGTTGTGGCCCAACAACTTAGGTCATACTTGCATAAGAATAACATATATGAAAAATTTCAATCTGGTTTTAGGCCACACCATAGCACCGAAACAGCTTTAGTTAAGATAACAAACGACCTCCTTCTCACCTCTGATCAAGGCTGCATATCCATGCTAGTTCTACTCGACCTCAGCACAGCTTTCGATACAATTGATCATACTATTCTGCTAGAAAGATTAAAAAACATGGTTGGAATAACAGGAACGGCCCTATCATGGTTTAAGTCTTACCTCACAGATCGCTATCAGTTTGTAAACGTAAATAATATTTCTTCTACACATACATAAATGAGATTTGGAGTTCCCCAAGGCTCCATTTTAGGACCTTTACTATTCATATTATACATGCTGCCACTGGCCAGAGTTATTAGCAGGCATGGCATTGCCTTCCACAGTTACGCAGATGACACACAGTTATACATATCAGCCAAACCAGATGACAAACCAACACTAAAGAAAATGGAGGACTGTGTTAAAGAAGTGAAGCATTGGATGTCATACAATTTCTTCTGCTAAACAATGACAAAACCGAGGATCTCCTTCTAGGTCCAAAACCTGCTATAAATAAGGTATCAGACTTAATACATAATTTTGACTTCCCTGTTCTCCCGAGCTCATCAGCTAAAAATCTGGGTGTTATAATTGATTCAGATCTATCATTTGATCAGCATATAGGTAACATTACAAAAACAGCTTTCTTAAATCTTAAACCTCGCTAAGTTAAGAAACTCCTTATCCCTCCCAGATACCGAAAAATTAGTTCCTGCTTTTATTACATCAAGATTAGATTATTGCAAATGCACTTTTATCAGGATGCTCTAGCAGAAACTTGAGTAAACTCCAGTTAATTAAAAATGCTGCAGCCAGGGTCCTCACTAAAACTAGAAAATTTGATCATATCAAATATACCCAGTCTTATCTGCCCTTCACTGGTTTCCAGTTAAATTCCGTATTGATTACAAAATTCTTTTACTCATGTATAAATCCCTACACTGTCTCGCACCTGAATACTTGCAAGACCTCATCACGCACTATGAACCATCAAGATTACTCAGATCTCAGGGCGCCTGCCTCTTACTAGTACCCAGAATTCATAAGACACCAGCGGGGGGGAAAGCTTTCTCCTACAAAGCCCCTCAGCTCTGGAACAATCTTCCAGCTAGTGTTCGGGACGCAGACACAGTCACTATGTTTAAGTCTAGGCTCAAAACACACTTGTTCAGTTTAGCCTTTGGCAACTAACCTCTGTCTAGTTTAAGGTTGTAGTTTCAGGAACTCATGGACATGGGGAATCAGGGTAAACTCGGATGATGTGCTCACAATTTCTCTTGTTTGGAGCGGAAGGATGTCTTTGCCTGAGCTCCTTCTGGTTTCCCTCCTCCCAGTCTGTTACAGTCAGATCCGTCACTACACTAATGAAAATATTCACATGCGCTTATTCTCTGCTGCACTCAACTAAACTAACTGCTTCCCTTTACAGTTTTCTGAGAAAATGGTGGCCCACAGATGGAAGATTGTTTGCTGGATTCTCCTGCGGCCCAGACCAGACCAGACCAGTTGCTCAGCTTATTATTATTATGTAGCATAATGACACTTCATTGATGATATTTAAAATTTAATCTATAGTTTGATCAGAGGAGGATGGGTTCCTCTTTGCGAGTTTTGGTTCCTCCCAAGGTTTCTTCCTCCAGCCTCGAGGGAGTTTTTCCTTGCCACTGTCGCCTTCGGCTTGCTCGCATTGGGCTTTGATTTAAATGTTCTGTTCTGAAACTGTGAAGCTGCTTTGTGACAACATCAGTTGTAAAAGGCGCTATACAAATAAATTTGATTTGATGTGAACAGTCTGCTTCTCCTGGCACATTAAGGTGTTCAGTGGGGTTGCATAAGTAGCATGACTTCAGAGGGAGCTCTCTAATTAATCTCTCACAGTGGCGGATGCTGGTCTTTCAAGGAGGGGAAGCTCAATCTCGGCCTACATCATAAAATGTGTCGGTTTATTTATACGTAAATTCTAGCCTCCGTTCCTTTTCAAGAAAATGATCTGTGACCCTGTCGTACCAATAAGACATCTTTTCCAGGGACATGACTAGTGTCCTCTCAATGGCCAGCAGAGCTAGGCTGCTTAAACGGCCTTGGCCCATGTGAAGTGTGTCCGCCTGTGAGTGCTTTGTGACGGTGGAAGGGCTCAGCAGCACACGCTGGACAGAAACTGTGATAGAAGTCAGAAAGAGTGATAGAAGTCAGTCTCCAAACACAAGCAGCTACAAAAACCCCACCAGAAATAGAAGCTCAATTTGTTGCTAGTCATTTTTAACAAAGAAAATGCCGCTAAGAGGATTAAGAAAGTCTCCGGTTCAACTCAGAACAGAATGAAAATTTACTGCTCCCACGAATCTTTACACCAAAGGATCGCTGTATCGCTCATTTTGCTGTCAATCAAAAAGGGATTCAGCCTCAGACAGATCATCCAATCATCACGCAGAAGCTGAGCGTCTTTACCAGTGATAAGAAGCTGATTCTGAACAAAGGTTGAGAGCATTGTAGTACATATTTATTCAATGACATGTACACACAACAGTATATATTTGATCACTTATTTTTGACATTTTAGGGGAAGCTGAGCTTCCCTTGCAGTCTTAGAGCAATCGCCTCTGATCTCTCAGTATAGTTTCTTCTAAAGAACTTATATTGTTTTTTATCCTCTAGTGTTGTTTTGCGAAACCATGTCATTGCTGGACATTACCTGAGCTGAGATTGATCCAACGAGCTGGATGTTTTCATTTAGAATTCGCAGAAATTCGGCAAAGCGCTTGTCGTCGTACTCAAAGCGGTCTCCGAATATGATGGAACAGATGATGTTGGAGACTGCATTCATTATGGGGTGGATGGGGTAAAAAGGCTTTCCTTAAAAAATTAAAAATAAAAAAAAAATCACAGAATGGACATGATGAGGAAGGATATGACAAAAGGCCCTTCAAGCATTCACTTCAGTTAAACCCAAGTGAAATGTAGTTCAATACAAAGTATAAAGAGAGTTCTTTAGAGGTGTATAAACTAATGTGCAAAAAATGGACTAAACTCAACAGTATTAAACACAGTATGAGATTCAGGTTTTGTAGTTAAAAGGATTTCATGAGAATCAACTTCTGAGTCCAGATATACACTGGATGATCACTGGATTAGGAACAACCACCTGGTGCATTTTATCAGCTCCACTAACCATACTGAAGCACTTTGTACTTCTACAATTACAGACTGTAATCCACCTATTTCTCTGCATACTTTCATATCCCCATTTCACCCTGCTCTTCAATGGTCAGGACCTCCACAGAGAAGGTGTGATGTGGTGGTGGATCATTCTCAGTGCTGTAGTGATACTGACGTGGTGGTGGTGTGTTAGTGTGTGCTGTGCTGGTGGATCAGACACAGCAGTGCTGCTCGAGTTTTTACAAGCAATAGGAACAGCCCTGATATTCCTAACATTTCTATGTTATGCTTTGTTGAACTTGATAGTACTTAAAGGGTCATTAACACAAGCCGAAACACACCAGGACCAGCCTTCTACTTTATCTATTTATTTATTTACCTTCCTCTTTGAGCATCTCTCTGATGAGATACTGTGCCTCTTCAGCCACTCGTTCCTCAACGGTTTTCTTTCCCAGGCCAAAGTTACGTAGTGTGTGAAGGGCAAAACGTCGCTGCTGCTTCCAGACCTTACCATATGGCACCATTACGATACCTATGAGAGGAAAAGAAGAATAGAGACAGAAAGATTGAGGAGATATGGGGCCATGTAATATTTAACAATTCTGGGGTCTTGAGTAAAATATTTTGGTCAAAACACCACAAGCCAGGCACCAGTGTTCTCCCCTCTGTCTAAACAGCCCTGTTCAGAACGGCCACCATCATCACCTGGTGAGAATGAGTCTCTGTTTAAACCAAATGTAAGGTCCCATCACTGAATTTCACGGAGCAGAAATGCTAGCTTATTAATCACTTTTGCTCTGTTTTCCCTTTTACCTTTTCTCTTTTTATATTTTTTACTGTTTTACTCTGTACTCAGTTTTTTGGTGCTCCATTTAACCTTTGGCTCTAACATTAATGCGGATCCATTGAAGAGGCTCTGGTGAAGTGGCTGCTATCTATGGTAGATGTAGTACTATATCAGAATGGGGAATTTCATTCTATATTTCCAGACTTTTGGAGCGTGGGAGGGAACTGGAGCACCTGGAGAAAACCCACGCAGACACATGGAGAACACACCACACTCCTCACAGACTCCCCTTCTTCATAACTTGTACCTTTTAAATCATTACCTCATTTTAAAAGGTAATAAAAAAGCTCTTATCCACATGAAAACAAATAAATAAAAAGAAATAAAAATATCATTGCATGTATGTAATTGAAATACGTTGAGTTACTGACCATAACCCCCAGTGATCCAATCAAATATTGGCATGGATGGCCTCCCAGCAAATGCAGCCCCATTCCTAACAAACGCTTCCTTCATTGTCTGCAGTGTATTAATCACGATTTTTGGGCTCCTGCCCAGGTAGATGCAGGTTATCTCACCGTATTTCAGCAACTAGAGAGGAAGCAAAATTACATAGATTTATGAAATAAAAATAAATACTAAAATAATATTTAATTATTAATCTTCCATTCTCCCGCTCATGTGTGATACGAATGTATAATCAACATTTTATATTTCTATATATTTATTTATTTGTATGTTTAATATGATGATTAAAACAGAGGTCAAGAGACAATAATGAAGGTATTTCCAAGCTGTTTCCGATTATGACATGGCCCTGGTTCTCTTCTGCAGGGAATGGACTTTCTATCATTTGATCCACAAGCTTCACAAACACTTCTTAGTTTAGAATTTAACATTTTTCCACATCAATGCTACAAATAACTTGATAAAGCTGTGCCTCAAAAGACCATGCTGCAATGTTTGAAGAAGCTGAAAAGTATAGTGTCTTAATCGTGGTGAAGCGTGTATATTTATTTTACTCACCTGCAATTGAAGGTGAATTGGCTTCTGTAATAACTGTCCTGGTTTGTGAGTTAATGAGTGTGTATGTGTGAGTGAATGTGTGTGTGCCCAGATATGGATTGGCGCTCTGTCCTGGGTGAAATCCTAGTGCCCGATGCAGTCCTCCAGGTGGACGGTCGTTTCTGGTTGAGAGTACGCTGTGCGCGTTTGGCTGCCGCTTCTCACCAGTGTGTGTGGATTGAGCGTTCTGAGCAGTGTGAATTGTAAAGCGTCCTTGGGTATCTAGAAAGGCGCTATATAAGTGTAACGATAAATAAATAAATAAATAATATTTTGAAATGGAAAAGTTGTTGAATAATTATCCATTAATTCATTGTCTGTAACCGCTTATAATTTTCAGGGTCTACTCTGAATCACAGGCCGCAAGGCAGGAACACACTCTGGAGGGGGCGACAGTCCTTCACAGGGCGACATACAATCACACATTCACTCTCATGCTCACACCTATGAACCCTTTTGAGTCACCCATCTACCTCCCAACGTGTGTTTTTGGACCGTGGGAGGAAACTGGTGCTCCCAGAGGAAACTCACGGAGACACAGAGTTAACACACCACAGTCCTCACAGTCAGTCAACCGGAGGAAACCCACGCAGACACAGGGAGAACACACCACACTCCTCACAGACAGTCACCCAGAGCAGGACTCGAACCCACAACCTCCAGGTCCCTGGAGCTGTGTGACTGCGACATCTACCTGCTGCACCACACCGCCGCCCTATTTCATAATTATATCACATTAATTAATTAGCAAATGTGGCATGTGCAAATGTCTATATACGTTCTATATAAGTTCTGAGGTAAAAAAAATTACCTAATGCTCCTTTAGAATTCATGGCAGGAAGTCTGGCTGCATTCCAAGAAGGCATGAGAACAAATATAGGGAGAATGTGCAAGTGTAAACATGTCTAGATAAGAGAGATCAGGACTGAACATCTGACAGACAATGCTGTGGACTTTCTGACCCTTTACAAGCAGAACACCGCTGACCCAATCGGTACATTTAGAGTTGTAAAATTACCAAAAAGATACAGGCGACAGTAGAGCTGACACTAGATATGTCTAGTATCTCTGACGTGGACCAATTCTGCAATGTCAGAACCACAGTGTCCTGTACAGGTATAATTTTAAACAACCAATACCAGTTTAACCTCAGAGGGAATGAAGTTTAACTCTTTAAACTCTTGTTGTGTATCAATAAATGCACAAAAAATATCAAGGTATATAACTATGTCAAAAAAAATACTTCAAATTATACTCAAACAGAACTGACCGATGTGATGAAAGCCATTGGGTTGTTCACAAACTGAGGCATGTTGCCCAAGAAGGGTAGAGGTTTGGGTCCAAGGGGGTATTGGCTTCTGGACAAATGCAGCCTGAAAATCTCCAGCACAATAAGAGAGAGAAGACCTCCCAGGAGAGCCAAGCCCATCGTCGTCCAGTCCAAATATTTCAGCACAGACTCCATTCTGAGAGAGTTAAGAAAACAACACAAGCTCACAGGCTTTATACGCTGCACCCAGGAGGAAGGAGGAGGGACAACAGTGTTGCTGACGTATGGGGGCCTCTTTCATAGGAGGGGCACTGGAATTTGGCCGGCCTCTTCAGTGTTTCTGTATGGGAAAAGTAGGTTATGTGACTTTCTCTTTAGTGGCACAGAGGTCACACACAATCTATATCTCACTTACACTAAAGACAATTATATTTCATTTAGATTATGTGATGTAATGAAACTAAACATTCTACTATCACACCTAAGTGGACAGGGGTCAATGTGTGTGTGTGTATGTGTGTGTGTGTGTGTGTGTGTGTGTGTGTGTACTAAAACATACTACAACTTCTACTACTACTAGAGTTACTAGTAATATAAAAGCTAACAATGCTACTATTAATACTCATACAACTACTACAAAACTAAAACCACAACTACAAAAATACCTCTACTATTATGTATTGTACTACTCAATCAATGCTACAAAGAACTCTGCTATATATTATTAACTATATAACCTACTTAACTAACCTAACCTAACCTTCAATAGAACATTCTGTAGCAAATTCGCCTTTATACACACACACACACACACACACACACAGACACTGAAGCCAATTCACTTTTCTCTCAGTGTTCATCTCTCTCTCTACACAGGAAGGAGGAGGGAGTGTGAGCCTGCCACCACTGAAGAAGAATATCCAAGAAGAAATAGGATCAAGATTAAAATCAGACTTAATAAAGATGATACTGATCAGATTGGATTGGGACATCCCTAAATATGACTACGATCTTTGGGGATGTGAAGCAGACAGAAATTGTGAGAAAACCATTCAAATGTGTGTGACATCTGTTAGGAGGAATGCATTCTCCAAGGTTGTCCAGGAGACAAGAAAAAGCAGCAAAGGCGCACATTTTTTCATACAAAACAGGTCAGTTATAAGGGTTTATTTTCTTTCAGGTTTTATAAATTTAATCTGGACCATTTCCCAAGAACTCTCCTTTCAAATGTTTAAAAGTAAAATCAGGCAAATCATGCTGTTTTAACATTAATATAATAATATTAGCTTGATTGTTTATACATAAAATAAGATAACACTTGGGCATGAAGCTCATTGCAGAAAGAACAGAGTCAGAGTGTCTCAGTATCTAAATAGTGTAACTGTATGTAGGAGTAAATGACTGAATCTGGTTTCTGTCAATGTATTGTAACTGTACATAGGAGCACTAGCGGACCCAAGAGGGGTTGGTTTATATTTTAGATAAAGTGTCCTCACAGTTTCTTGCAATAAATTCTGTACCCTCTAGAGCAAGAAAACACAATGTGGTTTAAGAAATGTCCTTATATCATAATATCACTGCTTTTGTAGCTCTAGTTGGGTCCCTGTGTCGTTTGCTGGGTGCCTGTTTTACTTTTTGCTGCTGCCCTTCAAACACCAAGTCCACCACTGCGTTGGAGTAAATCTTGTGTCTGAATCTGGTGTCTGTCAGTGTTTCAGTGCACTGTAACTGTACGTTGGAGTAAATGGCTGTAGCTGGGGTCTGTCAGTGTTTCAATGCACTGTAACTGTATGTAGGAGTAAATGGCTGTAGCTGGTGTTTTTCAGTATTTCAGTGGGCTTTAATGCAGAAATGAAAGATGTCCTCTATAAGGAAGAGATGTGTTAACTGCTGAAGGTAACAGCTCAGTGCTGGTTTCTCATGGTGAGAAAGACATTCTGCTGAAGTTCAGTATATCACTCTTAAACATGGAACTATATGCACTGACTTTAAATAGGAACACACAGGATTTAAGGTCAAAAATGGGATAAATAGAAGTGTATGATTCATTTTGTGTATTTATTTTACCATATGACACCTTAATATATTATTGTATTATTTAATGTATGTTTTTTTTACTAAGAATGATCTGATTATAAAATTGTTGTGATGTAAATTCATTATTTCATGAAAGTTGTAGTCATTGATCATACTGTGATGTCTTAGACTTGACTTGTTTAATTTATTTATTACATCATAATTGGGTACATACAGTTTTATAAATGTAATAATTAGTCATTTCTAATATATATGGTGTGTGTGGTCTGCTGTGACTCAGCGGGTGGTCTCTCTGCTGTGGCAGACTGTATTGAAAGGGAACGGTGAGCGGACCATCCCCATATTACCATCCAGGTTTGTTGGTGGAGCTCCTGGAGGCCAGGAGAACTGTAATCTCTGGAGCAGAGACGTGAAGAAGATGAAGAGCTCTGTCTTCGCGAGAGTCTCACCCAGACATGACCTCGGACCTGCAGCACCACACACACATTATAGTACTTTATTTGGATTTAACATATAAAATAAAACATCATAAAATCCAAATAACGGTTCAGAGTCATTACACAGTACATGATTAAATTCACAGTATGCATTTCTCATGGGTACAGATGACAGCGTCTTCTCCAGATAAAAAGCAATTTTACATGAATAGCCACTAGCAGTAAGTCTCCATCAGTGGCTGATACTTTAGGACTTTAGAGGTGTAACACAACTCCATATATCCATTATCAGAGCATCCAATTTCCACAATCACCACACACCTCCTTCCTTCATTAATCAGAACAATGTCAGGAGAATTCGGGCTGTTACGAAAAACAATCTGACACTCTTTCAATTTCTTCTAACGAGAATAGGGATGTTTCAGGCTCCTCACTTGGAAGATTTAGATCTAACAGTTCTTTCCACTGAGGACTTCCATAGTTCTTCTCACAGATATATAAACACACACACACAAACCCACACACACACACACACACACACACACAAACAAACAAATAAAGTACACACTTCATCTATTGGTGCTTTTCCACTGCATGGTTTCTACACTACTTGACTATATTCGCATTTGGTACCCGATTACTGGCTCATTTTCCACTAACAAACACCATCACTAAGAGGAACAGCAGGCTTTGGAAACCAAAATAACAGCAGTGGCTACATTAAGTACTATTTACTCATCATGCAGTGGAAAAGTGGCATAAAGTTCCACCTAAAGACTAAGTAGACTGACAAATCAATGTGATCAGTTATTGATCTCTGATCAGACTTACCCAGCGAAAATGCCACAAAGGCGTCATTTTTGCAGAACTGTCCTTTCTCGTCCAGAAAGTTCTCTGGGTTGAACGTGTCTGGATACTTCCAGTGCTCTCGGTCAGTCATGATGGCCAGAAAATTGACCATGACCTGAGTTCCCTACCATGGGAAAAAGAGATACTGATGTAGAAACATTTTAACCTCAGAGTAGGGGTAAGGACTGAAGGCATTCCATAACATTTCATTCGTGAATTCAGCCCAAATCAACTATTCATTCTTTCATATGTCTCTATTTTACATCAGTTCATTTCTCTTCATCTGTTTTATTCATCCTTTCATCCATCTTTTACATTGGCATTTCCATCCATTCATACACTCCTTCCTTTAGCTTCCCATTTGCTCAACAGTTATTATTTCTATTAAATAATGTTGTCCTCTTTTCAAACATGTATCCATTCAGTCTTTCAACTGCTCAACCACTCACCACTCCATCCCTCCATGGTTACCTTGGGCAGGTGGTATCCATGCAGCTCGGCTGGCTCTGTGGTTTCATGGACAATGCCCAGAGGGACGATATTAGCCCAGCGCTGGATCTCATGGATGGTGGCGTGAGTGAAGGGCAGCCGTGTGCGGTCGTCCATGCAGGGAGAGCGGTCAAACCCCAACACACTCACTATCTCCTCATGACAACGCTCTGGAATGTGGTCCACCAATGACCAAACACACAAACACATTCACAGTCTTGTACAGTCTGTGGGGACATTACTTAGATTTCCAGTCATTTAAATACACAGTACACTGTTAATTATTAATATGAAAGTACATAGTATCAGTAGCTACTATCATAATAAAATGAAATGTTAACATTAAAATTCTGCATCTTCCATATTGTTTCATATGACTATTTGTTATTTATTCTTTGTGTCCCTGAGATATTTCTCTATGCCCTCTTCTGTACCTTGTATTTCAGGGAGGTTCATCATGTAAATGAGACCCCATCTTATAGTAGTGGCGGTCGTATCCGTTCCAGCCACGAACAGGTCAGCTGTGGACTTGACCAGGTTCTTTTCATGAAATGTTGAGTCTTCATCTGGCTCTTGCTGCTCAAAACAAGAGAAAAACAATGGCAAACAATGGTAAAGGAGTCCTCTTCACTGTACTTTTCAAAAATGAGTGACTTAAGCAAGGCTTGACCCATGCATACCCAGAAAACATTGCGGAAATAGCACAAATTGAAATGGATGATGTCATGTAGTAAAGTAGAGAATTGCATGTCAAAGCACAATCCATCCTCACACATATGAGTTATACTCTTCATGAAAGTGGATCTCCAGGAGAATTTGCTCAACGCTGCCAAGTCTTGCTCACCTTTGTCATCTCCACCAGGTAAGCATCGATGAAGTCACGAAGATTTTCTGGGTCCAGAGTCTTCCTGTGCTCCTCCACAACGTCACGCAAGAACCCCATCAAGGCGTCACTGTTCCGCTTCATCTTCTGGTGATACCCTGGAAAGTGTTTAAGGAAAGGAGCCAGGTTGAAGATCTGCAGGAGAAAAAAAAACAAAAAACAAACGCTGAGGTAAAGAGCCAGCAACACAGTGAAAATCCTGAAAAAAGGGAGGAAACAAATAGGTGGCTGGATGTGGCCTAGCCCTGGGACTAGCACTTACACAATTACTAGTCATTTCCAATTAAATGCTTTTAGGTAAACTCCACTGATCACACAGGGCCACCAGCCCTTGGGATGATGGTGCAAGTACACACTTCTGAAGAAACATGTTGCCAAATCAGAGGACAATGCAAACTGCCCAGATCTAACACAGCACGCTTTATAGCATGATTTAATTACGATTACATTTTGATGTAAAGGGGACACCTATGACTGTGGGGAATTTCTGTTTTGTTTATGTTCAGAAGATCTGCATGTTTTAAGGTGGAATGTTGTGTTTGAGGGAGAAAAAAAACATTTGTACATGGCTGGAATGTAACTTGTCTGGTAAGTTTTTATTCACTTTTTGAATTACTACAGAATCTCATTTGTAATTTGAGCATTTTAGTTTTAATGCATGTTCACTAATGTAGTTAGCCATCTTCTGAATTTAGAGACATTCCTCCTTAAGTGAATATATGAAAAGTAAGTCTATATTACCCACATATGAAGCAGGAATAAAGCAATATCCTCATCTCTGCTGTACATTTCAACATCTGTAATTGTCTAAAAAAAACTCCACGATGACAAAAACTCCAGAGCTGACATTGTGATTCTAATATAAACAAATATAATTCTACTGAAGCATAAAGACAAGTCTCTCTGGGCAGTTAGTGCTCTGTTTCCTTCCTATTCGTGCGGTGGAGTGGCTCAGCCGCACCCGCTGGACAGAAACTGCGATAGAAGTTAGAAAGAGTGCTAGAAGTCAGTCTCCAAACACAAGCAGCTACAAAAAACCCCACCAGAAATAGAAGCTCAATTTGTCGCTAGTCGTTTTTAACAAAGAAAATGCCGCTAAGAGGATTAAGAAAGTCTCCGGTTCAACTCAGAACAGAATGAAAATGTACTGCTCCCACGAATCTTTAGACCAAAGGATCGCTGATTCGCTCATTTTGCTGTCAATCAAAAAGGGATTCAGCCTCAGACAGATCATCCAATCATCATGCAGATGCTGAGCGTCCAGGCCAGCCGAGGCCAGCCCACTGCCCCATAGACCCCCAGAGATGCTGAGTGTCCGATGGGCGGGACAAAGCCCAGCATTTATCCAATGACTCGTCTCGTTTCGCTGCAATTTGCTGCGTCGCTATTGAACTCTGTGGACGCTCAGTGTCCACACTGTTTAAAGCACCGTGAAGCTGCGGGAATGATTGCGAGGAAAGCCGTGTCTTTACCAGTGATAAGAAGCTGATTCTGAACAAAAGTTGAGCGTGTTGTAGTGCATATTTATTCAATGACATGTAAACACAACAGTATATATTTGATCCCTTATTTTTTGACATTTTAGGGGAAGCTGAGCTTCCCTTGCAGTCTTAGAGCAATCGCCTCTGATCTCTCAGTATAGTTTCTTCCAAAGAACTTATATTGTTTTTTTTCCTCTAGTGTTGTTTTGCGAAACCATGTCATTGCTGGACGTTACCTGAGCTGAGATTGATCCAGCGAGCTGGATGTTTTCACTTAGAATTCGCAGAAATTCGGCAAAGCGCTTGTCGTCGTATTCAAAGCGGTCTCCGAATATAATGGAACAGATGATGTTGGAGACTGCATTCATTATGGGGTGGATGGGGTAAAAAGGCTTTCCTTAAAAAATAAAAAATAAAAATTAATCACAGAATGGACATGATGAGGAAGGATATGACAAAAGGCCCTTCCAGCATTCATTTCAGTTAAACCCAAGTGAAATGTATACACAAAGTATAAAGAGAGTTGTTTAGAGGAGTATAAACTAATGTGCAAAAATGGACTAAGCTCAAAACAGTATTAAACACAGTATGAGATTCAGGTTTTGTAGTTACTTTCAAAGGAGAAAGGATTTCATGAGAATCAACTTCTGAGTCCAGATATACACTGGATGATCACTGGATTAGGAACAACCACCTGGTGCATTTTATCAGCTCCACTAACCATACTGAAGCACTTTGTACTTCTACAATTACAGACTGTAATCCACCTATTTCTCTGCATACTTTCATATCCCCATTTCATCCTGCTCTTCAATGGTCAGGACCTCCACAGAGCAGGTGTTATGTGGTGGTGGATCATTCTCAGTGCTGCAGTGATACTGACATGGTGGTGGTGTTTTAGTGTGTGTTGTGCTGGTGGATCAGACACAGCAGGGATGCTGGAGTTTTTACAAGCAATAGGAACAACCCTGATATTCCTAACATTTCTATGTTATGCTTTGTTGAACTTCATAGTACTTAAAGGGTCATTAACACAAGCTGAAACACACCAGGACCAGCCTTCTACTTTATCTATTTATTTATTTACCTTCCTCTTTGAGCATCTCTCTGATGAGATACTGTGCCTCTTCAGCCACTCGTTCCTCCACGGTTTTCTTTCCCAGGCCAAAGTTACGTAGTGTGTGAAGGGCAAAACGTCGCTGCTGCTTCCAGGCATTACCATATATCACCAATATGATACCTGTGAGAGGAAAAGAAGAGTAGAGACAGATAGATTGAGGAGATATGGGGCCATATAATATTTAACAATTCTGGGGTCTTGAGCAGTGTTCTCCCCTCTGTCTAAACAGCCCTGTTCAGAACAGCCACCATCATCACCTGGTGAGAATGAGTCTCTGTTTAAACCAAATGTAAGGTCCCAGCACTGAGTTTCACGGAGCAGAAATGCTAGCTTATTAGTCACTTTTGCCCTGTTTTCCCTTTTACTTTTTCTCTTTTTATATTTTCCCCCGTTTTATTCTGTGCTCAGTTTTTTTGGTGCTCCATTTAACCTTTGGCTCTAACATTAATGCGGATCCATTGAAGAGCCTCTGGTGAAGTGGCTGCTATCTATGGTAGATGTAGTACTATATCAGAAAGGGGAATTTCATCCTATATTTCCAGACTTAGGCAGATAACAGAAAACATACTGTGATGCCTTGTTTCCCCTTGCCTGGGCTTGGTGGGAGCTCCAGATTCCCAAATTAATGACGTAATGCACTAAAAATGTGACTTTGTCAAAATTTAATTAATCCATTCATTGTCTGTAACCCTTATCCTGAGTCGCCAATCTACCTACCAACATGTGTTTTTGGAGCGTGGGAGGGAACTGGAGCACCCGGAGAAAACTCACACAGACACAGGGAGAACACACCACACTCCTCACAGACAGTCACCCGGAGGAAACCCATGCTGACACAGGGAGAACACAACACACTCCTCACAGACAGTCACCCGGAGGAAACCCACGCAGACACAGGGAGAATACACCACACTCCTCACAGACAGCCACCCGGAGGAAACCCACGCAGACACAGAGAGAACACACCACACTCCTCACAGACAGTCACCCGGAGGAAACCCACGCAGACACAGGGAGAATACACCACACTCCTCACAGACTCCCCTTCTTCATAACTTGTACCTTTTTCAATATTACCTCATTTTAAAAGGTAATATAAAACCTCTTATCCACATGAAAACAAATAAATAAAAATAAATAAAAACATCATTGCATGTATGTCATTGAAATACTTTGAGTTACTGACCATAACCCCCAGTGATCCAATCAAATATTGGCATGGATGGCCTCCCAGCAAATGCAGCCCCATTCCTAACAAACGCTTCCTTCATTGTCTGCAGCGTATTAATCATGATTATTGGGCTCCTGCCCACGTAGACACAGGTTATTTCACCGTATTTCAGCAACTGGAGAGGAAGCAAATTTACATAGATTTATGAAACAAAAGTAAATACTAAAATAATTATTAATCTTCCATTCTCCCGCTCGTGTGTTACGAATGTATAATCAACATTTTATATTTCTATATATTTATTTATATGTATATTTAAAAGGATGCTTAAAACAGAGGTCAAGAGGCAATAATAAACGTATTTCCAAGCTGTTTCCGATTATGACATGGCCCTGGTTCTCTTCTTCAGGGAATGGACTTTCTATCATTTGATCCAGAAGCTTCACAAACACTTCATAGTTTAGAATTGAACATTTATCCACATCAATGCTACAGATGACATGATAAAGCTGTCCCTCAAAACACCATGCTGCAATGTTTGAAGAAGCTGAAAAGTATAGTCTCTTAATCGTGGTGAAACGTGTATATTTATTTTACACACCTGCAAAACAGTTCTTTATGAAGCTAAGATATTGGTTATATGAAACATGTCAGCTGTTGTTCATTTTATCTCGTTTCCCATAAGATGCTCATTCATTCATTCATTCATTCATTATCTGTAACCCTTATCCAATTCAGGGTCGCGGTGGGTCTAGAGCCCACCTGGAATCACTGGGCGCAAGGCAGGAACACACCCTGGAGGGGGCGCCAGTCCTTCACAGGGCAACACAGACACACACACACATTCACACCTATGGACACTTTTGAGTCGCCAGTCCACCTGCAACGTGTGCTTTTGGACTGTGGGAGGAAACCGGAGCCCAAAAATAATAATTTTGCTAACACTACGACTGCAGCAAATTGTAATATTTTGAAATGGAAAAGTTGTTGAATAATTATCCATTAATTCATTGTCTGTAACCGCTTATAAATTTCAGGGTCTACTCTGAATCACTGGCCGCAAGGCAGGAACACACTCTGGAGGGGGCGAAAGTCCTTCACAGGGCGACACACATTCACATACTCACTCTCATGCTCACACCTATGGACCCTTTTGAGTCACCAATCCACCTACCAACGTGTGTTTTTGGACCGTGGGAAGAAACTGGCGCACCCGGCGGAAACCTACGGAGATACAGGGAGAACACGCCACAGTCCTCACAGACAGTCACCCTGAGGAAACCCACACAGACACAGGAAAACACACCACACTCCTCACAGACAGTCACCCGGAGGAAACCCATGCAGACACAGGGTGAACACACCACACTCCTCACAGACAGTCACCCGGAGGAAACCCACGCAGACACAGGGAGAACACACCACACTCCTCACAGACAGTCACCTGGAGGAAACCCACACAGACACAGAGAGAACACACCACACTCCTCACAGACAGTCACCAGGATGAAACCCACGCAGACACAGGGAGAACACGCCACAGTCCTCACAGACAGTCACCCGGAGGAAACCCACGCAGACACAGGGAAAACACACCACACTCCTCACAGACAGTCACCCGGAGGAAACCCATGCAGACACAGGGTGAACACACCACACTCCTCACAGCCAGTCACCCAGAGCGGGACTAGAATCCAGAACCTCCAGGTCCCTGGAGCTGTGTGACTGCGACACACTACCTGCTGCACCACACAGCCGCCATATTTTATAATTATATCACATTAATTCATTAGCAAATGTGGCATGTGTAAATGTCTATATACGTTCATAAGTTCTGAGGTAAAAAAAAATGACCTAATGCTCCTTTCGAATTCATGGCAGGAAGTCTGGCTGCATTCCAAGAAGTCATGAGAACAAATGTAGGGAGAATGTGCAAGTGTAAACATACCTAGATAAGAGAGATCAGGACTGAACATCTGACAGACAATGCTGTGGACTTTCTGACCCTTTACAAGCAGAACACCCATTACCCAATCTGTACATTTAGAGTTGTAAAATTACCAAGAAGATACAGGCAACAGTAGAGATGTCTAGTATCTCTGGCGTGGACCAGTTCTACAATGTCAGAACCACAGGGTCCTGTACAGGTATAATTGTAAACAACCAATACAAGTTTAACTCTTTAACCTTGTGTTGTGTATCAAAAATACACAAAAAAATCAAGGTATATAACTGTATGTCAAAAAAAACTTAATTATACTCAAACAGAACTGACCGATCTGATGAAAGCCATTGGGTTGTTTGCAAACTGAGGAATGTTGCCCAAGAAGGGTAGAGGTTTGGGTCCAAGGGGGTATTGGCTTCTGGACAAATTCAGCCTGAAAATCTCCAGCACAATAAGAGAGAGAAGGCCACACAGGAGGGCCAAGCCCACCGTCGTCCAGTCCAAATATTTCAGCACAGACTCCATTCTGAGAGAGTTAAGAAAACAACACAAGCTCACAGGCTTTATACGCTGCACCCAGGAGGAAGGAGGAGGGACAACAGTGTTTCTGATGTATGGGGTCCTCTTTCATAGGAGGGGTGTTTCCAGGAACACAGGAAGTTGGCCAGCCTGTTCAGGAATGTCACATGACTTTATGGGAAAAGTAGGCCATGTGACCCCCCCCCCCTTCCAGATGGGACATATGAAGTTGTCTTAATATTTTGCATTAAGTCTCAAGTGTAGAACTGTGGTGGCTGTAAGTGAACCCAGACAAATGAAACTATAAACAGGAACAAAATGCAAATCTGTGTGATGCAACTTCTTGACAGACCTCTGCCTTGTGCTTTTGTTGCAACATATAGAATGTGTGTGTCTTTACACTTACATCATTAAATAATACAGAGACTAATACCTCACTAGTGTCTGTAAAAAGGGTGAATTATGAGAAGAGTTTTTGTCCGAATTTGGTAAATGATTATTTAACATTAAAAAATGAATGCATTAAATTGCCATGTGTTAATATGCGCCATATCATTAATATTGAGAGAACTACTAAAATATACTTCTACTACAACTTTTACTACTACAGTTACTAGCAATATAAAAACTAACAATGCTACTATTAATACTTATACAACTACAAAAATACATCTACTACAATGTATTATACTACTACAATCAATACTACAAAGAAGTCTACTATACTATAGTAACTATAAAACCTACTCCAATTAACCTTCAAATAGAACATTCTGTAGGCAATTCGCCTTTATACACACACACACACACACTGAAGCCAATTCACTTTTCTCTCTGTGTTTATCTCTCTCTCTCTATACAGGAAGGAGGAGGGAGTGTGAGCCTGCCACCACTGAAGAAGAACATCTAAGAAGAAATAGGATCAAGTTTAAGATCAGACTTAATAAAGTTGATACCGATCAGATTGGATTGGGACATCCCTAAATATGACTACGATCTTTGGGGATGTGAAGCAGACAGAACTTGTAAGAAAACCATTCAAATGTGTGTGACATCTGTTAGGAGGAATGCATGCTCCAAGGTTGTCCAGGAGACAAGAAAAAGCAGCAAAGACGCACGTTTTTTCACAAAAAACAGATAATTTATAAGGGTTTTTCTTTCTTTCCGGTTTTATAAATTTAATCTGGACCATTTCTCAAGAACTCTCCTTTCAAATGTTTAAAAAGTAAAATCAGGCAAATCATGCTGCTTTAACATTAATATAATAATATTAGCTTGATTGTTTATTCACACATACATAAAATAAGATAACACTTGAGCATGAAGTTCATTGCAGAAAGAACAGAGTCAGAATGTCTCAGTATCTAAATAGTGTAACTGTATGTAGGAGTAAATGACTGAATCTGGTTTCTGTCAATATTTCAGTGTACTGTAACTGTACATAGGAGCACTAGCGGACCCAAGTGCGGTTGGTTTATATTTTAGATAATGTGTCCTCACAGTTTCTTGCAATAAATTTTGTACCCTCTAGAGCAAGAAAATACAATAATGTGGTTTAAGAAATGTCCTTACATCATAATATCATTACTTTTGTAGCACTAGTTGGGTCCCTGTGTCGTTCGCTGGGTGCCCGTTTTACTTTTTGCTGCTGCCTTTCGATCAGTGTAAGTCCACCACTGCGTTGGAGTAAATGGCAGTAGCTGGTGTCTGTCAGTGTTTCAATGCACTGTAACTGTACGTAGGAGTAAATGGCTGTAGCTGGTGTTTTTCAGTATTTCAGTGGGCTTTAATGCAGAAATGAAAGATGTCCTCTATAAGGAAGAGATGTGTTAACTGCCGAAGGTAACAGCTCAGTGCTGGTTTCTCATGGTGAGAAAGACATTCTGCTGAAGTTCAGTACATCACTTTTAAACATGGAACTATATGCACTGACTTTAAATAGGAACATACAGGATTTAGGGTCAAAAATGGGATAAATAGAAGTTTATGATTAATTTTGTGTATTTTTTTTTACCATATGACACCTAAATATATTATTGTATTATTTAATTTATTTTTTTTTTGTTTACTAAGAATGATCTGATTATAAAATTGTTGTGATGTAAATTCATTATTTCATGAAAGTTGTAGTCATTGATCATACTGTGATGTCTTAGACCTGACTTGTTTAATTTATTTATTACATCATAATTGGGTACATACAGTTTTATAAATGTAATAATTAGTAATTTCTAATATATATGGTATGGGTGGTCTGCTGTGACTCAGCGGGTGGTCTCTCTGCTGTGGCAGACTGTATTGAAAGGGAACGGTGAGCGGATAATCCCCATAATACCATCCAGGTTTGTTGGTGGAGCTCCTGGAGGCCAGGAGAACTGTAATCTCTGGAGCAGAGATGTGAAGAAGATGAAGAGCTCTGTCTTCGCGAGAGTCTCACCCAGACATGACCTCGGACCTGCAACACCACACACACACACACACACACATTATAGTACTTTATTTGGATTTAACATATAAAATAAAACACCATAAAATCCAAATAATGGTTCAGAGTCATTACACAGTACATGATTAAATTCACAGGATGTATTTCTCATGGGTACAGATGACAGCGTCTTCTCCAGATAAAAAACAATTTTACATGAATAGCCACTCGCAGTAAGTCTCCATCAGTGGCTGATACTTTAGGACTTTAGAGGTGTAACACAACTCTATATAGCCATCGTCGGAGCATCCAATTCACCAAACACCCTCTTCCTTCATTAATCACAACAATGTCAGGAGAATTCAGACTGTTACGAAAAACATTCTGACACTCTTTCAATTTCTTCTAACGAGAATAGGGAGGTATCAGGCTCCTCACTTGGAAGATTTATATCTAACAGTTCTTTCCACTGAGGACTTCCATAGTTCTTCTCACAGATATATAAACACACACACACACACACACACACACACACACACACACACACACACACACACACACACACACACACACACACACACAAACAAACAAATGAAGTACACACTTCATCTATTGGTGCTTTTCCACTGCATGGTTTCTACACTACTTGACTATATTCGCATTTGGTACCCGATACCTGGCTCATTTTCCACTAACAAACACCATCACTAAGAGGAACAGCAGGCTTTGGAAACCAAAATAACAGCAGTGGTTACATTAAGTACTATTTACTCATCATGCAGTGGAAAAGTGGCATAAAGTACCCCCTAAAGACTGAGTAGACTGATAAATCAATGTGATCAGTTATTGATCTCTGATCAGACTTACCCAGAGAAAATGCCACAAAGGCGTCATTGTTGCAGAACTGTCCTTTCTCGTCCAGAAAGTTCTCTGGGTTGAACGTGTCTGGATACTTCCAGTGCTCTCGGTCAGTCATGATGGCCAGAAAATTGACCATGACCTGTGTTCCCTACCAATGGGAAAAAGAGATACTGATGTAGAAACATTTTAACCTCAGAGTAGGGGTAAGGACTGAAGGCATTCCATATCATTTAATTCCTGAATTCAGCCCAAATCAACCATTCATTCTTTCATATGTCTCTATTTTACATCAGTTCATTTCTTTTCATCTGTTTTATTCATTCTTTCATCCATTTTTACATTGGCATTTCCATCCATTCATACACTCCTTCCTTTAGCTTCTCATCTGCTCAACAGTTATTATTTTTATTCCTCTTTTCAAACATGCATCCATTCAGCTTTTCAACTGCTCAACCACTCACCCCTCCATCCCTCCATGGTTACCTTGGGCAGGTGGTATCCATGCAGCTCGGCTGGCTCTGTGGTTTCATGGAGCGCGCCCAAAGGGATGAGATTAGCCCAGCGCTGGACCTCATGGATGGTGGCATGAGTGAAGGGCAGCCGTGTGCGGTCGTCCATGCAGGGAGAGCGGTCAAACCCCAACACACTCACTATCTCCTCATGACAACGCTCTGGAATGTGGTCCACCAATGACCAAACACACAAACACATTCACAGTCTTGTACAGTCTGTGGGGACATTACTTAGATTTCCAGTCATTTAAATACACAGTACACTGTTAATTATTAATATGAAAGTACATTGTATAAGTAGCTACTATCATAATAAAATGAAATGTTAACATTAAAATTCTGCATCTTTCATATTGTTTCATATGACTATTTGTTCTTTATTCTTTGCGGCACTGAGATATTTCTCCATGCCCTCTTCTGTACCTTGTATTTCAGGGTGGTTCATCATGTAAATGAGACCCCATCTGATAGTAGTGGCGGTCGTGTCGGTCCCAGCCCCGAAAAGGTCAGAGGTGGACATGACCAGGTTTTGTTCATGAAATGTTGAGTCTTCATCTGGCTCTTGCTGCTCAAAACAAGAGAGAAACAATGGCAAACAATGTACAATAACAATGTATCACTGTACTTTTCAAAAATAAGGGACTTAACTATTCCACTTTGTCCCTTTCCAACAGTTTGTTTCTTTTGGCTTTTCTGAATTTCCGGGATCAATGTAACGTACAGACGCATTTGTGAGGGCTAAAGGTGTAAAACCTGTTTTTGTGATTTATACAAAACAAAGTACAGAATAACAGCAGCATTAAAAGTTATAAGTCTGTCGTTTGTGTGCTATACTGTAAGTGATTAGTGATTCTGTCGCTCTGCATAGTCACCTTTTTAAGGTGGACCCGGCTAAAAAGGTCAATATTAGCCTCAAACTAAAGCATTTAAAGTGAAAACATTTAAATGCAAAAACTGAGAATTAAAAGTAAATGCCTACTAAAATGATATTTAAGGTTGAAAACCAATAACTGATTGATGTTACTGTGAGGGTCGTGTTGTTTTTGGTGCGGGAGGGAAGTCAAAGTGGGGTTCGACGTCGACAGTAGGGGTCAAAACACCAGCTCTCTGTGCTTCCAGGAGTCTTATTTTTCAAAATGAAATCTCATCTCATAACAGAGCAAACAAATCTCACAGCACCACAACTGTGCTTTATAAAGAAACACTTTGCATAAAATGAATGCGAAAGCCTTTAAGCAAGGCTTGACCCATGCATACCCAGAAAACATTGCGGAAAGAGCACAAATTGAAATGGATGATGTCATGTAGTAAACTAGAGAATTGCATGTCAAAGCACAATCCATCCTCACACATATGAGTTAAACTCTTCATGAAGGTAGATCTCCAGGAGTATTGGTTCAACGCTGCCAAGTCTTGCTCACCTTTGTCATCTCCACCAGGTAAGCATCGATGAAGTCACGAAGATTTTCTGGGTCCAGAGTCTTCCTGTGCTCCTCCACAACTTCATGCAAGAACCCCATCAAGGCATCGCTGTTCCGTTTCATCTTCTGGTGATACCCTGGAAAGTGTTTAAGGAAAGGAGCCAGGTTGAAGATCTGCAGGAGAAAAAAAACAAAAAACAAACGCTGAGGTAGAAAGCCAGCAACACAGTGCCTTAAAAGGAAAATCCTGAAAAAAGGGAGGAAACAAATAGGTGGCTGGATGTGGCCTAGCCCTGGGACTAGCACTTACACAATTACTAGTCATTTCCAATTAAATGCTTTTAGGTAAACTCCACTGATCACACAAGGGCCACCAGCCCTCTGGACAATGGGGGTAAGTACACACTTCTGAAGAAACATGTTGCCAAATCAGAGGACAATGCAAACTGCCCAGATCTAACACAGCACGCTTTATAGCATGATTTAATTATGATTAAATTTTGATGTAAAGGGGACACCTACAATTGTGGGGAAATGCTGTTCTCTCTGTTTTGTTTATGTTCAGAAGCTCTGCGTGTTTTAAGGTGGAATGCTGTGTTTGAGGGAGAAAAAATACATTTGTACATGGCTGGAATGTAACTTGTCTGTAAGTTGTTATTCACTTTTTGAATTAACACAGAAACTCATTTGTACTTCGAGCATTTTAGTTTTAATTTAGAGACATTCCTCCTTAAGTGAATATATGAAAAGTAAGTCAATATTACCCACATATGAAGCAGGAATAAAGCAATATCCTCATCTCTGCTGTACATTTCAACATCTGTAAATGTCTAAAAAAAACTCCACGATGACAAAAACTCCAGAGCTGCCATTGTGATTCTAATATAAACAAATCTAATTCTACTGAAGCATAAAGACAAATCTCTCTGGGCAGTTAGTGCTCTGTCTTCTTACTATTCGTGCTAGCTAGCCCAGGCATCTTTTATCGTGATATGAAAGATGTGAACAGACTAACGGACTACTTAGATAACACACTTCGATCAACTTTAGATAGTGTAGCACCACTTAAGCATAAAAAGCTACGACAGAAAAAACTCGCTCCCTGGCATAATGAAGAAACACTCACCCTAAAACAAACCGTGAGGAAATTAGAGCAGAAATGGTGATCGACTAAACTGGAAGTATTTCACTGTGCCTGGAAAGACAGCCTTATCGAATATAGAAGGGCACTCGTCAATGGACGTTCAGCACATCTGTCCTCACTGATTGAAAATAATAAAGACAATCCTAGAGCACTCTTTAATGTAATCTCTAAACTTACAAACAATCGGGCAGCTACTGATCCACAGATCCCAGCCGTTCACACCAGCAATGCTTTTATGGACTTTTTTAACAACAAGATTGAAAATATTAGACAAACAATAAATACGATATTACTAAATCCAGCCTGTCTGTCATCTGGTGTGGATGTTATAGAACAAAACATAGAAGAAAGACTAGAGGACTTTGACCCACTACCACAGCTAGAACTGGAGAAAATAATCTACTCGTCAAATTGTAGGACCTGCACACTTGATGCAATACCAACAAAACTATTTAAAGAAGTATTACCAGTCATAATCAATCCCATTTTAACAATAATAAATTCGTCCCTTAGACTGGGTCACATACCCAAAGCATTTAAACTAGCAATTATTAAACCCCTGATCAAGAAACCAAATCTTGATCCTAGTGTACTATCCAATTACAGACCTATCTCTAACCTTCCCTTCATATCTAAGATATTAGAAAAAGTTGTAGCCCAACAACTTAGGTCATACTTGCATAAGAATAACATATATGAAAAATTTCAATCTGGTTTTAGGCCACACCACAGCACCGAAATGGCTTTAGTTAAGACCTCCTTCTCGCCTCTGATCGAGGCTGTGTATCCATACTAGTTCTACTCGACCTCAGTGCAGCTTTCGATACAATTGATCATACTATTCTGCTAGAAAGATTAAAAAACATGGTTGGAATAACAGGAATGGCCCAATCATGGTTTAAGTCTTATCTCACAGATCGCTATCAGTTTGTAAAAGTAAATAATATTTCTTCTATTCATACAAAAATGAGATTTGGAGTTCCCCAAGGCTCCATTTTAGGACCTTTACTATTCATATTATACATGCTGCCACTGGGCAGAGTTATTAGCAGGCATTACCTTCCACAGTTACGCAGATGACACACAGTTATACATATCAGCCAAACCAGATGACAAACCAACACTAAAGAAAATGGAGGACTGTGTTAAAGAAGTGAAGCATTGGATGTCATAGAATTTCTTCTGCTAAACAGTGACAAAACCGAGGTTCTCCTTCTAGGTCCAAAACCTGCTATAAATAAGGTATCACACTTAATACATAATTTTGACTTCCCTGTTCTCCCTAGCTCCTCAGCTAAAAATCTGGGTGTTATAATTGATTCAGATCTATCATTTGATCAGCATATAGGTAACATTACAAAAACAGCTTTCCTACATCTTCGGAACCTCGCTAAGTTAAGAAATTCCTTATCCCTCCCAGATGCAGAAAAATTAGTTCCCGCTTTTATTACATCAAGATTAGATTATTGCAAATGCACTTTTATCAGGATGCTCCAGCAGAAACTTGAGTAAACTCCAGTTAATTAAAAATGCTGCAGCCAGGGTCCTCACTAAAACTAGAAAATTTGATCATAACAAATATACCCAATCTTATCGGCCCTTCACTGGCTTCCAGTTAAATTCTGTATTGATTACAAAATCCTTTTACTCACGTATAAATCCCTACACTGTCTCCCACCTGAATACTTGCAAGACCTCATCACTCACTATAAACCACCAAGATTACTCAGATCTCAGGGCGCCGGCCTCTTACTAGTACCCAGATTTCATAAGACTTCAGCGAGGGGGGGGAAGCTTTCTCCTACAAATCCCCTCAGGTCTGGAACAATCTCCCAGCTAGTGTTCGGGACGCAGACACAGTCACTATATTTAAGTCTAGGCTCAAAACACACTTGTTCAGTTTAGCCTTTGGCAACTAACCTCTGTCTAGTTTAAGGTTGTCGTTTCAGGAACTCATGACATGGGGAATCAGGGTAAAACCCGGATGATGTGCTCACAATTTCTCTTGTTTGGAGCAGAAGGATGTCTTTGCCTGAGCTCCTTCTGGTTTCCCTCCTCCCAGTCTGTTACAGTCAGATCCGTCACTACACTAATGAAAATATTCACATGCTCTTATTCTCTGCTGCACTCAACTAAACTAACTGCTTCCCTTTACAGTTTTCTGAGAAAATGGTGGCCCACAGATGGAAGATTGTTTGCTGGATTCTCCTGCGGCCCAGACCAGACCAGACCAGCTGCTCACCTTATTATTATTATGTAGCATAATGACACTTAATTGGTGATCATTTAAAATTTAATCTATAGTTTGATCAGAGGAGGATGGGTTCCTCTTTGCGAGTTTTGGTTCCTCCCAAGGTTTCTTCCTCCAGCCTCGAGGGAGTTTTTCCTTGCCACTGTCACCTTCGGCTTGCTCTCATTGGGCTTTGATTTAAATGTTCTGTTCTGAAACTGTGAAGCTGCTTTGTGACAACATCAGCTGTAAAAGGCGCTATACAAATGAATTTGATTTGATTTGTCTGCTTTTGGTCTTCTCCTGGCACATTAAGGTGTTCAGTGGGGTTGCATAAGTAGCATGACTTCAGAGGGAGCTTTCTAATTAATCTCTCACAGTGGCGGATGCTGGTCTTTCAAGGAGGGGAAGCTCAATTTCAGCCTACATCATAAAATGTGTCGGTTAATTTATACGTAAATTCTACCCTCCGTTCCTTTTCAAGAAATTGATCTGTGACCCTGTCGTACCAACAAGGCGTCTTTTCCAGGGACTTGACTAGTGTCCTCTCAATGGCCAGCAGAGCTAGGCTGCTTAAACGGCCTTGGCCCATGTGAAGTGTGTCCGCCTGTGAGTGCTTTGTGACGGTGGAGGGGCTCAGCAGAACTCGCTGGACAGAAACTGCGATAGAAGTCAGAAAGTGTGCTAGAAGTCAGTCTCCAAACACAAGCAGCTACAAAAACCCCATCAGAAATAGAAGCTCAATTTGTTGCTAGTCGTTTTTAACAAAGAAAATGCCGCTAAGAGGATTAAGAAAGTCTCCGGTTCAACTCAGAACAGAATGAAAATTTACTGCTCCCACGAATATTTACACCAAAGGATCGCTGTATCGCTCATTTTGCTGTCAATCAAAAAGGGATTCAGCCTCAGACAGATCATCCAATCATCACGCAGAAGCTGAGCGTCTTTACCAGTGATAAGAAGCTGATTCTGAACAAAGGTTGAGCGCGTTGTAGTGCATATTTATTCAATGACATGTACACACAACAGTATATATTTGATCACTTATTTTTGACATTTTAGGGGAAGCTGAGCTTCCCTTGCAGTCTTTGAGCAATCGCCTCTGATCTCTCAGTATAGTTTCTTCTAAAGAACTTATATTGTTTTTTTTCCTCTAGTGTTGTTTTGTAAAACCATGTCATTGCTGGACGTTACCTGAGCTGAGATTGATCCAGCGAGCTGGATGTTTTCACTTAGAATTCGCAGAAATTCGGCAAAGCGCTTGTCGTCGTACTCAAAGCGGTCTCCGAATATAATGGAACAGATGATGTTGGAGACTGCATTCATTATGGGGTGGATGGGGTAAAAAGGCTTTCCTTAAAAAAAAAAATAAAAAAAAAAAAATCACAGAATGGACATGATGAGGAAGGATATGACAAAAGACCCTTCCAGCATTCACTTCAGTTAAACCCAAGTGAAATGTAGTTCAGTACAAAGTATAAAGAGAGTTCTTTAAAGGTGTATAAACTAATGTGCAAAAATGGACTAAGCTCAAAACAGTAATAAACACAGTATGAGATTCAGGTTTTGTAGTTACTTTCAAAGGAGAAAGGATTTCATGAGAATCAACTTCTGAGTCCAGATATACACTGGATGATCACTGGATTAGGAACAACCACCTGGTATCTACACTCACTGTGCATTTTATCAGCTCCACTAACAATACTGAAGCACTTTGTACTTCTACAGTTACAGACTGTAATCCACCTATTTCTCTGCATACTTTCATATCCCCATTTCACCCTGCTCTTCAATGGTCAGGACCCCCACAGAGCAGGTGTGATGTGGTGGTGGATCATTCTCAGTGCTGCAGTGATACTGACGTGTTGGTGGTGTGTTAGTGTGTGTTGTGCTGGTGGATCAGACATTAAAGGGTCATTAACACAAGCTGAAACACACCAGGACCAGCCTTCTACTTTATCTATTTATTTATTTACCTTCTTCTTTGAGCATCTCTCTGATGAGATACTGTGCCTCTTCAGCCACTCGTTCCTCCACGGATTTCTTTCCCAGGCCAAAGTTACGTAGTGTGTGAAGGGCAAAACGTCGCTGCTGCTTCCAGACCTTACCATATGTCACCATTATGATACCTATGAGAGGAAAAGAAGAGTAGAGACAGATAGACTGAGGAGATATGGGGCCATATAATATTTAACAATTCTGGGGTCTTAAGTAAAATATTTTGGTCAAAACACCACAAGCCAGGCAGCAGTGTTCTCCCCTCTGTCTAAACAGCTCTGTTTAGAACGGCCACCATCATCACCTGGTGAGAAAGAGTCTCTGTTTAAACCAAATGTAAGGTCCCATCACGGAGATTCACGGAGCAGAAATGCTAGCTTATTAGTCACTTTTGCTCTGTTTTCCCTTTACTTTTTCTCTTTTTATATTTTCCCCTGTTTTACTCTGTACTCAGTTTTTTTGGTGCTCCATTTAACCTTTGGCTCTAACATTAATGCGGGTCCATTGAAGAGGCTCTGGTGAAGTGGCTGCTATCTATGGTAGATGTAGTACTATATCAGAAAGGGGAATTTCATCCTATATTTCCAGACTTAGGCAGATAACAGAAAACATACTGCGATGCCTTGTTTCCACTTGCCTGGGCTTGGTGGGAGCTCCAGATTCCCAAATTAATGAGGTAATGCACTAAAAATGTGACTTTGTCAAAATTTAATTAATCCATTCATTGTCTGTAACCCTTATCCTGAGTCGCCAATCTACCTACCAACATGTGTTTTTGGAGCGTGGGAGGAAACTGGAGCACCCAGAGAGAACTCACACAGACACAGGGAGAACACACCACACTCCTCACAGACAGTCACCCGGAGGAAACCCACGCAGACACAGGGAGAACACACCACACTCCTCACAGACAGTCACCCGGAGGAAACCCACGCAGACAAAGGGAGAACACACCACACTCCTCACAGACAATCACCCGGAGGAAACCCACACAGACACAGGAAGAACACACCACACTCGTCACAGACTCCCCTTCTTCATAACTTGTACCTTTTAAAATATTACCTCATTTTAAAAGGTAATAAAAAAGCTCTTATCCACATGAAAACAAATAAATAAAAATAAATAAAAACATCATTGCATGTATGTCATTGAAATACTTTGAGTTACTGACCATAACCCCCAGTGGTCCAATCAAATATTGGCATGGATGGCCTCCCAGCAAATGCAGCCCCATTCTTAACAAACGCTTCCTTCATTGTCTGCAGCGCATTAATCACGATTATTGGGCTCCTGCCCACGTAGACACAGGTTATCTCACCGTATTTCAGCAACTGGAGAGGAAGCAAATTTACATAGATTTATGAAACAAAAGTAAATACTAAAATAATTATTAATCTTCCATTCTCCCGCTCATGTGTGATACGAATGTATAATCAACATTTAATATTTCTATATATTTATTTATATGTATAATTAAAATTATGCTTAAAACAGAGGTCAAGAGGCAATAATAAACGTATTTCCAAGCTGTTTCTGATTATGACATGGCCCTGGTTCTCTTCTGCAGGGAATGGACTTTCTTTCATTTGATCCACAAGCTTCACAAACATTTCATAGTTTAGAATTTAACATTTTTCCACATCAATGATACAGATGACATGATAAAGCTGTCCCTCAAAACACCATGCTGCAATGTTTGAAGAAGCTGAAAAGTATAGTCTCTTAATCGTGGTGAAACGTGTATATTTATTTTACACACCTGCAAAACAGTTCTTTATGAAGCTATGATATTGGTTATATGAAAGATGTCAGCTGTTGTTCATTTTATCTCGTTTCCCATAAGATGTTGTTTTCAAAATAATTTTGCTAACACTACGACTGCAGCAAATTGTAATAGTTTGAAATGGAAAAGTTGTTGAATAATTATCCATTAATTCATTGTCTGTAACCGCTTATAATTTTCAGGGTCTACTCTGAATCACTGGCCGCAATGCAGGAACACACTCTGGAGGGGGCGACAGTCCTTCACAGGGCGGCACACATTCACATACTCACTCTCATGCTCACACCTATGGACCCTTTTGAGTCACCAATCCACCTACCAACATGAGTTTTTGGACCGTGGGAGGAAACCGGCGCACCCGGAGGAAACCCACGGAGACACAGGGAGAACACACCACAGTCCTCACAGTCAGTCACCCGGAGGAAACCCACGGAGACACAGGGAGAACACACCACAGTCCTCACAGTCAGTCACCCGGAGGAAACCCACGGAGACACAGGGAGAACACACCACACTCCTCACAGACAGTCACCCGGAGGAAACCCATGCAGACACAGGGAGAACACACCACACTCCTCACAGACAGTCACCCGGAGGAAACCCATGCAGACACAGGGAGAACACACCACACTCCTCACAGACAGTCACCCGGAGGAAACCCACGCAGACACAGGGAGAACACACCACACTCCTCACAATCAGTCACTTGGAGGAAACCCACACAGACACAGGGAGAACACACCACACTCCTCACAGACAGTCACCCGGAGGAAACCCACGCAGACACAGGGAGAACACACCACACTCCTCACAATCAGTCACTTGGAGGAAACCCACACAGACACAGGGAGAACACACCACACTCCTCACAGACAGTCACCTGGAGGAAACCCACGCAGACACAGGGAGAACACACCACACTCCTCACAGACAGTCACCCGGAGGAAACCCACGCAGACACAGGGAGAACACACCACACTCCTCACAATCAGTCACTTGGAGGAAACCCACACAGACACAGGGAGAACACACCACACTCCTCACAGTCAGTCACCCAGAGGAAACCCACGCAGACACAGGGAGAACACACCACACTCCTCACAGTCAGTCACCCGGAGGAAACCCACGCAGACACAGGGAGAACACACCACACTCCTCACAGACAGTCACCTGGAGGAAACCCATGCAGACACAGGGAGAACACATCACACTCCTCACAGACAGTCACCCGGAGGAAACCCACGCAGACACAGGGAGAACACAACACACTCCTCCCCAGTCACCCAGAGCAGGACTAGAACCCACAACTTCCAGGTCCCTGGAGCTGTGTGACTGCGATACTACCTGCTGCACCACACAGCCACCCTATTTTATAATTATATCACATTAATTCATTAGCAAATGTGGCATGAGCAAATGTCTATATACGTTCATAAGTTCTGAGGTAAAAAAAAAAGTGAAAAAAAAGAGTTCTCCATGCCTAGATGAGAGAGATCAGGACCCTTTACCCTTTACTTTCTGACCCTTTACAAGCAGAATACCCATTACCCAATCTGTACATTTAGAGTTGTAAAATTACCAAGAAGATACAGGCGACAGTAGAGCCGACACTAGACATGTCTAGTATCTCTGGCGTGGACCAGTTCTACAATGTCAGAACCACAGGGTCCTGTACAGGTATATTTTTAAACAACCAATACAAGTTAAACTCTTTAACCTCTTGTTGTGTATCAAAAAATACACAAAAAAATCAAGGTATATAACTGTCTGTCAATAAAAAACTTAATTATACTCAAACAGAACTGACCGATCTGATGGAAGCCATTGGGTTGTTCACAAACTGAGGCATGTTGCCCAAGAAGGGTAGAGGTTTGGGTCCAAGGGGGTATTGGCTTCTGGACAAATGCAGCCTGAAAATCTCCAGCACAATAAGAGAGAGAAGACCTCCCAGGAGGGCCAAGCCCACCGTCGTCCAGTCCAAATATTTCAGCACAGACTCCATTCTGAGAGAGTTAAGAAAACAACACAAGCTCACAGGCTTTATACGCTGCACCCAGGAGGAAGGAGGAGGGACAACAGTGTTGCTGATGTATGGGGGCCTCTTTCATAGGAGGGGTGTTTCCAGGAACACAGGAAGTTGGCCAGCCTGTTCAGGTATGTCACATGATTTTATGGGAAATGTAGGTCATGTGACCCCCCCCCCGCCCATTCAAGATGGGACATATGAAGTTGTCTTAATATTTTGTATTAAGTCTCAAGTGTAGAACTGTGGTGGCTGTAAGTGAACCCAGACAAATGACACTATAAACAGGAACAAAATGCAAATCTGTGTGATGCAACTTCTTGACAGACCTCTGCCTTGTGCCTTTGTTGCAACATATAGAATGGGTTTGTCTTTACACTTACATCATTAAATAATACAGAGACTAATATGTCACTAGTGTTTGTATAAAGGGTGAATTATAAGAAGAGTTTTTGCCCAAATTTGGTAAATGATTATTTAACATTCATTCATTCATTCATTATCTGTAACCCTTATCCAATTCAGGGTCGTGGTGGATCCAGAGCCTACCTGAAATCATTGGGCGCAAGGCGGGAATATTCCCTGGAGGGGGCGCCAGTCCTTCACAGGGCAACACAGACACACACACATTCACTCACACCTACGGACACTTTTGAGTTGCCAATCCACCTACCAACGCGTGCTTTTTGGACTGTGGGAGGAAACCGGAGCACCCGGAGGAAACCCACGCAGTCACAGGGAGAACACACCACACTCCTCACAGACAGTCACCCAGAGCGGGACTAGAACCCACAACTTCCAGGCCCCTAGTGCTGTGTGACTGTGACACTACCTGCTGCACCACCGTGCCGCCCCAACATTAAAAAAATGAATGCATTAAATTGCCATGTGTTAATATGCGCATTGCATTAATATTGAGAGCACTACTAAAATATACTGCTACTACAAATTTTACTACTACAGTTACTAGCAATATAAAAACTAATAATGCTACTATTAATACTTATACAACTACTACAAAACTAATACAACTACAAAAATACATCTACTACAGTGTATTATACTACAACAATCAATACTACAAAGAAGTCTACTATAATATAGTAACTATAAAACCTACTCCAATTAACCTTCAAATAGAATATTCTGTAGGCAGTTCGCCTTCATACACACACACACACACACACACACACACACACTGAAGCCAATTCACTTTTTCTCTCTGTGTTCATCTCTCTCTCTACACAGGTAGGAGGAGGGAGTGTGAGCCTGCCACCACTGAAGAAGAATATCGCAGAAGAAACAGGAACAAGTTTAAGATCAAACTTAATAAAGTTGATACCGATCAGATTGGATTGGGACATCCCTAAATATGACTATGATCTTTGGGGATGTGAAGCAGACAGAACTTGTAAGATAACCATTCAAATGAGTGTGACATCTGTTAGGAGGAATGCATGCTCCAAGGTTGTCCAGGAGACAAGAAAAAGCAGCAAAGGCGCACATTTTTTTCACACAAAACAGATAATTTATAAGGATTTTTCTTTCTTTCCGGTTTTATAAATTTAATCTGGACCATTTCCCAAGAACGCTCCTTTCAAATGTTTAAAAAGTACAATCAGGCAAATCATGCTGCTTTAACATTTATATAATAATATTAGCTTGATTGTTTATTCACACATACATAAAATAAGATAACACTTGAGCATGAAGTTCATTGCAGAAAGAACAGAGTCAGAGTGTCTCAGTATCTAAATAGTGTAACTGTATGTAGGAGTAAATGACTGAATCTGGTTTCTGTCAATGTTTCAGTGTACTGTAACTGTACATAGGAGCACTAGCGGACCAAAGAGAGGTTGGTTTATATTTTAGATAATGTGTCCTCACAGTTTCTTGCAATAAATTATGTACCCTCTAGAGCAAGAAAATACAATAATGTGGTTTAAGAAATGTCCTTACATCATAATATCATTACTTTTGTAGCACTAGTTGGGTCCCTGTGTCGTTCGCTGGGTGCCCGTTTTACTTTGTGCTGCTGCCTTTCAAACAGCGCAAATCCACCACTGCGTAGGAGTAAATCTGGTGTCTGAATCTGATGTCTGTCAGTGTTTCAGTGCACTGTAACTGTACGTAGGAGTAAATGGCTGTAGCTGGTGTTTTTCAGTATTTCAGTGGGCTTTAATGCAGAAATGAAAGATGTCCTCCATAAGGATATCTTAGGTAAGAATATCACAGGTATATGCTGCTGAAGGTATACCTTCAGGTATAGGTAAACTGCTGAAAGTAACAGCTCAGTGCTGAGTTCTGATGGTGAGAAAGACTATATGCACTGAATTTAAACAGGAACATACAGGATTTAGGGTCAAAAATGGGATAAATAGAAGTTTATGACTAATTTTTGTATTTTTTTTTACCATATGACACCTAAATATATTATTGTATTATTTAATGTATGTTTATTTTTTACTAAGAATGATCTGATTATAAAATTGTTGTGATGTAAATTCATTATTTCATGAAAGTTGTAGTCATTGATCATACTGTGATGTCTTAGACCTGACTTGTTTAATTCATTTATTACATCATAATTGGGTACATACAGTTTTATAAATGTAATAATTAGTAATTTCTACTATATATGTTATGGGTGGTCTGCTGTGACTCAGTGGGTGGTCTCTCTGCTGCGGCAGACTGTATTGAAAGGGAACGGTGAGCGGACAATCCCCATAATACCATCCAGATTTGTTGGTGGAGCTCCTGGAGGCCAGGAAAACTGTAATCTCTGGAGCAGAGACGTGAAGAAGATGAAGAGCTCTGTCTTCGCGAGAGTCTCACCCAGACATGACCTTGGACCTGCAGAACCACACACACATTATAGTACTTTATTTGGATTTAACATATAAAATAAAACATCATAAAATCCAAATAACGGTTCAGAGTCATTACACAGTACATGATTAAATTCACAGTATGCATTTCTCATGGGTACAGATGACAGCGTCTTCTCCAGATAAAAAGCAATTTCACATGAATAGCCACTCGCAGTAAGTCTCCATCAGTGGCTGATACTTTAGGACTTTAGAGGTGTAACACAACTCCATATATCCATTGTCAGAGCATCCAATTTCCACAATCACCACACACCTCCTTCCTTCATTAATCAGAACAATGTCAGGAGAATTCGGGCTGTTACGAAAAACAATCTGACACTCTTTCAATTTCTTCTAACGAGAATAGGGATGTTTCAGGCTCCTCACTTGGAAGATTTAGATCTAACAGTTCTTTCCACTGAGGACTTCCATAGTTCTTCTCACAGATATATAAACACACACACACACACACACACACAAACAAACAAATGAAGTACACATTTCATCTATTGGTGCTTTTCCACTGCATGGTTTCTACACTACTTGACTATATTCGCATTTGGTACCCGATACCTGGCTCATTTTCCACTAACAAACACCATCACTAAGAGGAACAGCAGGCTTTGGAAACCAAAATAATGGCAGTGGTTACTTTAAGTACTATTTACTCATCATGCAGTGGAAAAGTGACATAAAGTACCCCCTAAAGATTAAGTAGACTGACAAATCAATGTGATCAGTTATTGATCTCTGATTAGACTTACCCAGAGAAAATGCCACAAAGGCGTCATTTTTGCAGAACTGTCCTTTCTCGTCCAGAAAGTTCTCTGGGTTGAATGTGTCTGGATACTTCCAGTGCTCTCGGTCAGTCATGATGGCCGTAAAATTGACAGTGACCTGTGTTCCCTACCGTGGGGAAAAAGGATACTGATGTAGAAACATTTTAACCTCAGAGTAGGGGTAAGGACTGAAGGCATTCCATAACATTTCATTCCTGAATTCAGCCCAAATCAACCATTCATTCTTTTATATGTCTCTATTTTACATCAGTTCATTTCTTTTCATCTGTTTTATTCATCCTTTCATCCATCTTTTACATTGGCATTTCGATCCATTCATACACTCCTTCCTTTAGCTTCCCATCTGCTCAACAGTTATTATTTTTATTCAATAATGTTGTCCTCTTTTGAAACATGCATCCATTCAGTTATTCAACTGCTCAACCACTCACCCCTCCATCCCTCCATAGTTACCTTGGGCAAGTGGTATCCATGCAGCTCGGCTGGCTGTGTGGTTTCATGGACCGCGCCCAGAGGGACGAGATTAGCCCAGCGCTGGATCTCATGGATGGTGGCATGAGTGAAGGGCAGCCGTGTGCGGTCGTCCATGCAGGGAGAGCGGTCAAACCCCAACACACTCACTATCTCCTCATGACAATGCTCTGGAATGTGGTCCACCAATGACCAAACACACAAACACATTCACAGTCTTGTACAGTCTGTGGGGACATTACTTAGATTTCCAGTCATTTAAATACGCAGTACACTGTTAATTATTAATATGAAAGTACATAGTATCAGTAGCTACTATCATAATAAAATGCATGTTTTATATTGTTTCATATGACTATTTGTCCTTTATTCTTTGCGTCCCTGAGATATTTCTCCATGCCCTCTTCTGTACCTTGTATTTCAGGGTGGTTCATCATGTAAATGAGACCCCATCTGATAGTAGTGGCGGTCGTGTCGGTCCCAGCCCCGAACAGGTCAGAGGTGGACATGATCAGGTTTTGTTCATGAAATGTTGAGTCTTCATTTGGCTCTTGCTGCTCAAAACAAGAGAGAAACAATGGCAAACCATGGTAAAGAAGTCCTCTTCACTGTACTTTTCAAAAATAAGAGACTTAACTATTCCACTTTGTCCCTTTCCAACAGTTTGTTTCTTTTGGCTTTTCTGAATTTCCGGGATCAATGTAACATACAGACGCATTTGTGAGGGCTAAAGGTGTAAAATCTGTTTTTGTGATTTATACAAAATAAAGTACAGAATAACAGCAGCATTAAAAGTTATAAGTCTGTCGTTTGTGTGCTATACTGTAAGTGATTAGTGATTCTGTCGCTCTGCATAGTCACCTTTTTAAGGTGGACCCAGCTAAAAAGGTCAATATTAGCCTCAGACTAAATGTCACATCCTGGCACTTTCTTGTTTGTTTTCCCTTTCTATTTGGCTCTCTTCGCTGTTTTCCTGTCTCTGCACATGGCTTTGTTTATGTTCATTCTCCGCCTTTGTCCCGCCTATGTTCCGCCTTCTTTTCCCTCGTTATCCGTGTCAGGTGTGTCTAGTTAAGTTCGTTTATGTAAGCCCTCTTCCCTCACTTCCTGTTATCGGTCATTTTGTTTGTTTGTTGTTGTTAGGTTTTGTTTTCGTTGTCGTGTATTGTGTTTGTTTCTCTAGCTTGTTTCTCTAGATTGTTTCTCGCGCCTCGTTCGGTCTCCTGCCTGTATCACGCCCCAGTCTTGTAGTTTTGTTTCCTTCTCATTCCCATGTTTATTAGTCATGTTATTTCGTGTTTATCGTCAACTTCGTTTGTCGTGTTATTTACACATTAAACTGTCTGTGTTGTAGCGAGTGTGTCCGCCTTCCTTAAAATCTACTCCTCACGTCCCCCTGTGAGACAGAATGACCGATCCACACAAGGACGCAGCCAACACAGCACTATCCCTGGGTAAAACCATAAAGACCGCGGAGGATTTACTAAACTTAAGGACTGATGATCAGCCAACAGTTTTACAATCGGTCATGGGAGTACCCAGCGAATTCGAGAATGGACTTAACTGCAAGGGATTTTTATTACAGTGCCGACTGTACTTTCAATTCTTGACCTCTCCTCCTCCACCTGAAATTGTCCAGGTCCTTTTTGTAAAATCCCTACTAAGAGGAGAGGCGTTGCAGTGGGCAGAAAAGTTAATAAATGTGAAGGCACTTGAACTCACTGTTGAGACGTTTTTAAATCTGATTGAGGAGAGATACTCACAAACTCTGCTGGCGTCTCTGCTGGAACCCCTGCACACGAGGACGTCTCTGCAGGAACCCCAGCTCCAGAGAATTACCCCCTCAGGTCCGGGGAGATTTTTGGGGGGGGGTTATGGACAGGGGCTGTTAGCCTCATATCACAGGACATGGGAGATGAGGCTAACAGGGGCGCATCTCCGGGGGAACTACGGTCAAAGAAGTCCCTCAAGAGTGCGCCCAAACCCGCTAAATCCACAACTCGTGCTCGGCGAGCAGCACGAGCACTTGCCTCAGTAGACGTCTCAGCTCCTGCCCTCGAGAGAGCGGCGTCCCCGGCCGCTTCTGATCTCCTGAGAGCGGTGTCCCTGGCCGCTTCTGATCTCCTGAGCGCGGTGCCTACGGCCGCGCCTGTCTCCCTGAGCGCGGTGCCTCCGCGCCTGTCTCCTTGAGCGCAGTGCCTACGGCCGCGCCTGTCTTCCTCAGCGCGGCGCCTCCGGCCGCGCCTGTCTCCATGGACGACGTCGCAGATTCCTCTGCCTCCGTGGACGTCGTAGCAGCTTCTTCTGTTTCCATGGACGACGTCGCAGCTTCTTCTGTTTCCGTGGACGACGTCGCAGCTTCTTCTGTTTCCGTGGACGATGTCGCAGCTTCTTCTGTTTCCGTGGACGACTTTGCAGCTTCTTCTGTTTCTGTGGACGACGTCGCAGCTTCTTCTGTTTCCGTGAACGTCGTCGCACATCCTTCTGCCTCCGTGAACGCCGTCGCACATCCTTCTGCCTCCGTGGACATTGTCGTAGTTCCGCCTGCCTCCGTGGACGTCGTCGCAGTTCCGCCTGCCTCCGTGGACGTCGCTGCAGGTTCCCCTGTCTCCGTGGACGTCGCTGCAGGTTCCCCTGTCTCCGTGGACATCGCTGCAGGTTCCCCTGTCTCCGTGGACGTCGCTGCAGGTTCCCCTGTCTCCGTGGACGTCGCTGCAGGTTCCCCTGTCTCCGTGGACGTCGCCGCAGGTTCCCCTGTTTCCATGAGTGCGGCTCCCTTAGCCACTCCTACTCCTGTGACTTTGGCTACGGCCGTTTCTACTCCTGAGACTGTGGCTACGGCCGTTTCTGCCCCCGAGACTGTGGGTACGGCCGCTCCCGGTCATACCCGTAGGACGGTCCCAAGGACTTCGGGGCCGATCCCCAGAACTGTGCCCAGGCTGGTCCCTCAGACATTTCCACGGACATTTGCCAGCCCTGGGCACCCACCTGTTGTTTTTGTTCCAGTGTCTGTTCCTGTCTTGGTTCCTGTCTCTCTGCTTGTCCCTGTACCTGTGTCTGTTTTTGTTTCTGTTCCGGTCCCTGTCACCATGTTCGTCTCAGTCCCTGTGAAAGTCATGGTTCCTGTACCCCTACCAAGCCCAGTCCAGTTGCCTGTTATTCCTTTCCAGTACCCTGTTAAACCCTCTGTCCAGTCTCGTGTCCAGTTTCCTGTTAGTCCTCTCCGGTCACCAATTAGACCCTCTGTCCAATCACCTGTCTTGTCACGTGTATCTGCTCCTGTTCTGTCTCAGTCCCCGTTTAGTGTTCAATCAAAGGTCCAGTCACGTGTGTTTTCTCCTGCTTTGTCTCCTGTCTTCTCTCGTTTTCCGTCTCTTCTTTCCAGTTCTGTCCAGTATCCATTTAAGTCCAGTCCCGTGTCACCTGTTCCATTTCCTATCTTGTCTTGAATCTTTTGGTTTCCTGTTTTTGTTTCTTCTGGCCCCTCCTGCGCCAGCTCCTGGAGAGTCTAGTTTTTCGCGCTCCGGGTGTTGCGCATCTTGGGGGGGGCGTCTGTCACATCCTGGCACGTTCTTGTTTGTTTTCCCTTTCTATGTGGCTCTCTTCGCTGTTTTCCTGTCTCTGCACATGGCTTTGTTTATGTTCATTCTCCGCCTTTGTCCCGCCTATGTTCCGCCTTCTTTTCCCTCGTTATCCGTGTCAGGTGTGTCTAGTTAAGTTCGTTTATGTAAGCCCTCTTCCCTAACTTCCTGTTATCGGTCATTTTGTTTGTTTGTTGTTGTTAGGTTTTGTTTTCGTTGTCGTGTATTGTGTTTGTTTCTCTAGCTTGTTTCTCTAGATTGTTTCTCGCGCCTCGTTCGGTCTCCTGCCTGTATCACGCCCCAGTCTTGTAGTTTTGTTTCCTGCTCATTACCATGTTTATTAGTCATGTTATTTCGTGTTTATCGTCAACTTCGTTTGTCGTGTTATTTACACATTAAACTGTCTGTGTTGTAGCGAGTGTGTCCGCCTTCCTTAAAATCTACTCCTCACGTCCCCCTGCGTGACACTAAAGCTTTTAAAGTGAAAACATTTAAATACAAAAAATGAGAATGAAAAGTAAATGCCTACTAAAATGATATTTAAGGTTGAAGGGGAAAACCAATAACTGATTGACTTTACTGTGAGGGTCGTGTTGTTTTTGGTGCGGGAGGGAAGTCAACGTGGGGTTCGACGTCGACAGTAGGGGTCAAAACACCAGCTCTCTGCGCTTCCAGGAGTCTTATTTTTCAAAATGAAATCTCATATCATAACAGAGCAAACAAATCTCACAGCACCACAACTGTGCTTTATAAAGAAACACTTTTCTCTCATAAAATGAATGCAAAAGCCTTTAAGCAAGGCTTGACCCATGCATACCCAGAAAATATTGCGGAAAGAACACAAATTGAAATGTATGATGTCATGTAGTAAACTAGAGAATTGCATGTCAAAGCACAATCCATCCTCACACATATGAGTTAAACGCTTCATGAAGGTAGATCACCAGGAGTATTGGCTCAACGCTGCCAAGTCTTGCTCACCTTTGTCATCTCCACCTGGTAAGCATCGATGAAGTCACGAAGATTTTCTGGGTCCAGAGTCTTCCTGTGCTCCTCCACAATGTCACGCAAGAACCCCATAAAGGCGTCACTGTTCCGCTTCATCTTCTGGTGATACCCTGGAAAGTGTTTAAGGAAAGGAGCCAGGTTGAAGATCTGCAGGAGAAAAAAAAACAAATGACCATGTGTGCAGCAACTACATAATTTCATAATTAGATCAGCACTCTGCCGCTGCGATAACGCTGAGGTAGAGAGCCAGCAACACAGTGCCTTAAAAGAAAAGTCCTGAAAAAAGGGAGGAAACAAATAGGTGGCTGGATGTGGCCTAGCAGGACTGATCACACAGTACTTAAGTACACACTTCTGAAAAAACATGTTGCCATATCAGACCGTTGCACATCAGAGGAGAATGCAAACTGCCCAGGTCTAACACAGCACGCTTTATAGCATGATTTAATTATGATTACATTTTGATGTAAATGGGACATCTACAATTGTGGGGAAACACTGTTCTCTCTGTTTTGTTCATGTTCAGAAGCTCTGCGTGTTTTAAGGTGGAATGTTGTGTTTGAGGGAGAAAAAACAACTGTTTGTACATGGCTGAAATGTAAACTGTCTGTACGTTTTTATTCACTTTTTGAATTAACACAGAAACTCATTTGTACTTTGAGCATTTTAGTTTTAATGCATGTTCAGTAATGTAGTTCGCCATCTCCTGAATTTAGAGACATTCCTCCTTAAGTGAATATATGAAAAGTAAGTCAATATTACCCACATATGAAGCAGGAATAAAGCAATATCCTCATTTCTGCTGTACATTTCAACATCTGTAATTGTCTAAAAAAAACTCCATGATGACAAAAACTCCAGAGCTGCCATTGTGATTCTAATATAAACAAATGTAATTCTACTAAAGCATAAAGACAAGTCTCTCTGGGCACGTAGTTATCTGTTTCCTTACTATTCGTGCTAGCTAGCCCAGGCATCTTTTATCTGATGTGAAAGATGTGAACAGTCTGCTTCTCCTGGCACATTAAGGTGTTCAGTAGGGTTGCATAAGTAGCATGACTTCAGAGGGAGCTCTCTAATTAATCTCTCACAGTGGCGGATGCTGGTCTTTCAAGGAGGGGAAGCTCAATTTCGGCCTACATCATAAAATGTGTCGGTTTATTTATACATAAATTCTAGCCTCCGTTCCTTTTCAAGAAAATGATCTGTGACCCTGTCGTACCAACAAGGCGTCTTTTCCAGGGACTTGACTAGTGTCCTCTCAATGGCCAGCAGAGCTAGGCTGCTTAAACGGCCTTGGCCCATGTGAAGTGTGTCCGCCTGTGAGTGCTTTGTGACGATGGAGGGGCTCAGCAGCACCCGCTGGACAGAAACTGCGATAGAAGTCAGTCTCCAAACACAAGCAGCTACAAAAAACCCCACCAGAAATAGAAGCTCAATTTGTCGCTAGTCGTTTTTAACAAAGAAAATGCCGCTAAGAGGATTAAGAAAGTCTCCGGTTCAACTCAGAACAGAATGAAAATTTACTGCTCCCACGGATCTTTACACCAAAGGATCGATGATTCGCTCATTTCACTGTCAATCAAAAAGGGATTCAGCTTCAGACAGATCATCCAATCATCATGCAGAAGCTGAGCGTCCGGGCCAGCCGAGGCCAGCCCACTGCCCCATAGACCCCTAGAGACGCTGAGTGTCCGATGAGCGGGACAAAGCCCAGCATTTATCCAATCACTCGTCTCATTTCACTGCACTTCGCTGCTTCGCTATTGAACTCTGTGGACGCTCACACTGTTTAAAGCACCGTGAAGCTGCGGGAATGATTGAGAGGAAAGTCGCGTCTTTACCAGTGATAAGAAGCTGATTCTGAATAAAAGTTGAGCGCGTTGTAGTGCATATTTATTCAATGACATTTACACACAACAGTATATACTTGATCACTTATTTTTTGACATTTTAGGGGAAGATGAGCTTCCCTTGCAGTCTTTGAGCAATCGCCTCTGATCTCTCAGTAAAGTTTCTTCTAAAGAACTTATATTGTTTTTTATCCTCTAGTGTTGTTTTGTAAAACCATGTCATTGCTGGATGTTACCTGAGCTGAGATTGATCCAGCGAGCTGGATGTTTTCATTTATAATTCGCAGAAATTCGGCAAAGCACTTGTCGTTGTACTCAAAGCGTTCCCCGAACATGATGGAACAGATGATGTTGGAGACTGCATTCATTATGGGGTGGATGGGGTAAAAAGGCTTTCCTTAAAAAATAAAAAATAAATAAAAAAATCACAGAATGGACATGATGAGGAAGGATATGACAAAAGGCCCTTCCAGCATTCACTTCAGTCAAACCCAAGTGAAATGTAGTTCAACACAAAGTATAAAGAGAGTTCTTTAAAGGTGTATAAACTAATGTGCAAATAATGGACTAAGCTCAAAACAGTATTAAACACAGTATGAGATTTAGGTTTTGTAGTTACTTTCAAAGGAGAAAGGATTTCATGAGGATCAACTTCTAAGTCCAGATATACACGGGATGATCACTGGATTAGGAACAACCACCTGGTATCTACACTCACTGTGCATTTTATCAGCTCCACTAACCATACTGAAGCACTTTGTACTTCTACAATTACAGTCTGTAGTCCACCTATTTCTCTGCATACTTTCATATCCCTAGTTCACCCTGCTCTTCAATGGTCAGGACCCCCACAGAGCAGGTGTGATGTGGTGGTGGATCATTCTCAGTGCTGCAGTGATACATGACGTGGTGGTGGTGTGTTAGTGTGTGTTGTGCTGGTGGATCAGACACAGCAGTGCTGCCTGAGTTTTTACAAGCAATAGGAACAGCCCTGATATTCCTAACATTTCTATGTTATGCTTTGTTGAACTTCATAGTACTTAAAGGGTCATTAACACAAGCTGAAACACACCAGGACCAGCCTTCTACTTTATCTATTTATTTATTTACCTTCCTCTTTGAGCATCTCTCTGATGAGATACTGTGCCTCTTCAGCCACTCGTTCCTCCACGGTTTTCTTTCCCAGGCCAAAGTTACGTAGTGTGTGAAGGGCAAAACGTCGCTGCTGCTTCCAGGTTTTACCATATGGCACCATTATGATACCTGTGAGAGGAAAAGAAGAGTAGAGACAGATAGATTGAGGAGGTATGGGGACATGTAATATTTAACAATTCTGGGGTCTTGAGTAATATATTTTGGTCAAAACACCACAAGCCAGGCAGCAGTGTTCTCCCCTCTGTCTAAACAGCTCTGTTTAGAACGGCCACCATCATCACCTGGTGAGAAAGAGTCTCTGTTTAAACCAAATGTAAGGTCCCAGCACTGAGTTTCACGGAGCAGAAATGCTAGCTTATTAGTCACTTTTGCTCTGTTTTCCCTTTTACCTTTTCTCTTTTTATATTATCCCCAGTTTTACTTTGTACTCAGTTTTTTTGGTGCTCCATTTAACCTTTGGCTCTAACATTAATGAGGATCCATTGAAGAGCCTCTGGTGAAGTGGCTGCTATCTATGGTAGATGTAGTACTATATCAGAAAGGGGAATTTCATCCTATATTTCCAGACTTAGGCAGATAACAGAAAATATACTGTGATGCCTTGTTTCCACTTGCCTGGGCTTGGTGGGAGCTCCAGATTCCCAAATTAATGAGGCAATGCACTAAAAATGTGACTTTGTCAAAATTTAATTAATCCATTCATTGTCTGTAACCCTTATCCTGAGTCACCAATCTACCTACCAACATGTGTTTTTGGAGCATGGGAGGGAACTGGAGCACCCAGAGAGAACTCACACAGACACAGGGAAAACACACCACACTCCTCACAGACAGTCACCCGGAGGAAACTCACACAGACACAGGGAGAACACACCACACTCCTCACAGACAGTCACCCGGAAGAAACCCACGCAGACAAAGAGAGAACACACCACACTCCTCATAGACAGTCACCCAGAGGAAACCCATGCTGACACAGGGCGAACACACCACACTCCTCACAGACATTCACCCAGAGGAAACCCACGCAGACACAGAGAGAACACACCACACTTCTCATAGACAGTCACCCGGAGGAAACCCACGCAGACACAGGGAGAACACACCACACTCCTCACAGACAGTCACCCGGAGGAAACCCATGCAGACACAGGGAGAACACACCACACTCCTCACAGACTCCCCTTCTTCATAACTTGTACCTTTTAAATCATTACCTCATTTTAAAAGGTAATTTAAAACCTCTTATCCACATGAAAACAAATAAATAAAAATAAATAAAAACATCATTGCATGTATGTCATTGAAATACGTTGAGGTACTGACCATAACCCCCAGTGATCCAATCAGATATTGGCATGGATGGCCTCCCAGCAAATGCAGCCCCATTCCTAACGAACGCTTCCTTCATTGTTCGCAGCGTATTAATCACGATTATTGGGCTCCTGCCCACGTAGACACAGGTTATCTCACCGTATTTCAGCAACTGGAGAGGAAGCAAAATTACATAGATTTATGAAATAAAAGTAAATACTAAAATAATATTTAATTATTAATCTTCCATTCTCTTGCTCATGTGTGATACGAATGTATAATCAACATTTTATATTTCTATATATTTATTTATATGTATATTTAAAATGATGATTAAAACAGAGGTCAAGAGACAAAGTATTTCCAAGCTGTTTCTGATTATGACATGGCCCTGGTTGTCTTCTGCAGGGAATGGACTTTCTATCATTTGATCCACAAGCTTCACAAACACTTCATAGTTTAGAATTTAACGTTTTTCCACATCAATGCTACAGATAACGTGATAAAGCTGTGCCTCAAAACACCATGCTGCAATGTTTGAAGAAGCTGAAAAGTAAAGTGTCTTAATCGTGGTGAAACGTGTATATTTATTTTACACACCTGCAAAACAGTTCTTTATGAAGCTATGATATTAGTTATATGAAAGATGTCAGCTGCTGTTCATTTTATCTTATTTCCCATAAGATGTTGTTTTCAAAATAATTTGGCTAACACTACCACTGCAGCAAATTGTAATATTTTGAAATGGAAAAGTTGTTGAATAATTATCCATTAATTCATTGTGTGTAACCGCTTATAATTTTCAGGGTCTACTCTGAATCACTGGCCGCAATGCAGGAACACACTCTGGAGGGGGCGACAGTCCTTCACAGAGCGACACACATTCACTCTCATGCTCACACCTATGGACCCTTTTGGGTCACCAATCCACCTACCAACGTGTGTTTTTGGACCGTGGGAGGAAACTGGCGCTCCCAGAGGAAACCCACGGAGAAACAGGGATAACACACCACAGTCCTCACAGTCAGTCACCCGGAGGAAACCCACGCAGACACAGGGAGAACACACCACAGTCCTCACAGTCAGTCACCCGGAGGAAACCCACGCAGACACAGAGAGAACACACCACACTTCTCACAGACAGTCACCCGGAGGAAACCCACGCAGACACAGGGAGAACGCACCACACTCCTCACAGACAGTCACTCGGAGGAAACCCACGCAGACACAGGAAGAACACACCACACTCCTCACAGACAGTCACCAGGAGGAAACCCACGCAGACACAGGGAGAGCACACCACACTCCTCACAGACAGTCACCCAGAGGAAACCCATGCAGACACAGGGAGAACACACCACAATCCTCACAGACAGTCACTCGGAGGAAACCCACGCAGACACAGGGAGAAAACACCACACTCCTCACAGACAGTCACCCGGAGGAAACCCACGCAGACACAGGGAGAACACACCACACTCCTCACAGACAGTCACCCAGAGCAGGATGGAGCTCCAGGTCCCTGGAGCTGTGTGACTGCGACACTACCTGCTGCACCACACAGCCACCCTATTTTATAATTATATCACATTAATTCATTAGCCCCCTCTAGGGTGTATTCCCGCCTTGCGCCCAATGATTCCAGGTAGGCTCTGGACCCACCGCGACCCTGAATTGGATAAGCGGTTACAGATAATGAATGAATGAATGAATGAATGAATAATTCATTAGCAAATGTGGCATGTGCAAATGTCTATATACGTTCATAAGTTCTGAGGTAAAAAAAAAGACCTAATGCTCCTTTAGAATTCATGGCAGGAAGTCTGGCTGCATTCCAAGAAGGCATGAGAATGTAGGGAGAATGTGCAAGTGTAAACATGTCTAGATAAGAGAGATCAGGACTGAACATCTGACAGACAATGCTGTGGGCTTTCTGACCCTTTACAAGCAGAACACCCTTGACGCAATCTGTACATTTCGAGTTGTAAAATTACCAAGAAGATACAGGCGACAGTAGAGCGGACACTAGACATGTCTAGTATCTCTGGCGTGGACCAGTTCTACAATGTCAGAACCACAGGGTCCTGTACAGGTATATTTTTAAACAACCAATACAAGTTTAACTCTTTAACCTCTTGTTGTGTATCAAAAATACACAAAACAATCAAGGTATATAACTGTATGTCAATAAAAACCTAATTATGCTCAAACAAAACTGACCGATCTGATGGAAGCCATTGGGTTGTTCACAAACTGAGGAATGTTGCCCAAGAAGGGTAGAGGTTTGGGTCCAAGGGGGTATTGGCTTCTGGACAAATTCAGCCTGAAAATCTCCAGCACAATAAGAGAGAGAAGACCACCCAGGAGGGCCAAGCCCACCGTCCTCCAGTCCAAATATTTCAGCACAGACTCCATTCTGAGAGAGTTAAGAAAACAACACAAGCTCACAGGCTTTATACGCTGCACCCAGGAAGAAGGAGGAGGGACAACAGTGTTGCTGATGTATGGGGGCCTCTTTCATAGGAGGGGTGTTTCCAGGAACACAGGAAGTTGGCCAGCCTGTTCAGGTATGTAACATGATTTTATGGGGAATGTAGGTCATGTGACCCCCCCCCCCTTCCAGATGGGACATATGAAGTTGTCTTAATATTTTGTATTAAGTCTCAAGTGTAGAACCTTGGTGGCTGTAAGTGAACCCAGACAAATGAAACTATAAACAGGAACAAAATGCAAATCTGTGTGATGCAACTTCTTGACAGACCTCTGCTTGTGCCTTTGTTGCAACATATAGAATGTTGCACTTACATCATTAAATAACACAGAGACTAATATGTCACTAGTGTCTGTAAAAGGGTGAATTATGAGAAGAGTTTTTGTCCGAATTTGGTAAATGATTATTTAACATTAAAAAATGAATTCATTAAATTTCCATGTGTTAATATGCGCTATTGCATTAATATTGAGAGCACTACTAAAATATACTTCTACTACAACTTTTACTACTACAGTTACTAGCAATATAAAAACTAACAATGCTACTATTAATACTTATACAACTACAAAAATACATCTACTACAATGTATTATACTACTACAATCAATACTACAAAGAAGTCTACTATACTATAGTAACTATAAAACCTACTCCAATTAACCTTCAAATAGAACATTCTGTAGGCAATTCGCCTTTATACACACACACACACACACACACACACACACTGAAGCCAATTCACTTTTCTCTCTGTGTTCATCTCTCTCTCTACACAGGAAGGAGGAGGGAGTGAGAGCCTGCCACCACTGAAGAAGAATATCGCAGAAGAAACAGGATCAAGTTTAAGATCAGACTTAATAAAGCTGATACTGATCAGATTGGATTGGGACATCCCTAAATATGACTACGATCTTTGGGGATGTGAAGCAGACAGAACTTGTAAGAAAACCATTCAAATGTGTGTGACATCTGTTAGGAGGAATACATGCTCCAAGGTTGTCCAGGAGACAAGAAAAAGCAGCAAAGGCGCACATTTTTTCACAAAAAACAGAAAATTTGTAAGGGTTTTTCTTTCTTTCCGGTTTTATAAATTTAATCTGGACCATTTCCCAAGAACTCTCCTTTCAAATGTTTAAAAAGTAAAATCAGGCAAATCATGCTGTTTTAACATTAATATAATAATATTAGCTTGATTGTTTATTCATGCATGGAGTTAATTGCAGAAAGAACAGAGTCAGAGTGTCTCAGTATCTAAATAGTGTAACTGTATGTAGGAGTAAATGACTGAATCTGGTTTCTGTCAATGTTTCAGTGTACTGTAACTGTACATAGGAGCACTAGCAGACCCAAGAGGGGTTGGTTTATATTTTAGATAGTGTCCTCACAGTTTCTTGCAATAAATTTTGTACCCTCTAGAGCAAGAAAATACAATAATGTGGTTTAAGAAATGTCCTTATATCATAATATCATTGATTTTGTAGCACTAGTTGAGTCTCTGTGTCCGTTTTACTTTTTGCTGCTGCCTTTCGATCAGCGTAAGTCCACCACTGCGTAGGAGTAAATCTGGTGTCTGTCAGTGATTCAGTGCACTGTAACTGTACGTTGGAATAAATGGCAGTAGCTGGTGACTGTCAGTGTTTCAATGCACTGCAACTGTATGTAGGAGTAAATGGCTGTAGCTGGTGTTTTTCAGTATTTCAGTGGGCTTTAATGGAGAAATGAAAGATGTCCTCTATAAGGAAGAGATGTGTAAACTGCTGAAGGTAACAGCTCAGTGCTGGGTTCTCATGGTGAGAAAGACATTCTACTGAAGTTCAGTATATCACTCTTAAACATGGAACTATATGCACTGACTTTAAATAGGAACATACAGGATTTAAGGACAAAATGGGATAAATAGAAGTTTATGATTAATTTTGTGTATTTTTTTTTACCATATGACACCTTAATATATTATTGTAGTATTTAATGTATGTTTTTTTTTACTAAGAATGATCTGATTATAAAATTGTTGTGATGTAAATTCATTATTTCATGAAAGTTGTAGTCATTGATCATACTGTGATGTCTTAGACTTGACTTGTTTAATTTATTTATTACATCATAATTGGGTACATACAGTTTTATAAATGTAATAATTAGTAATTTCTAATATATATGGTATGGGTGGTGTGCTGTGATTCAGCGGGTGGTCTCTCTGCTGTGGCAGACTGTATTGAAAGGGAACGGTGAGCGGACCATCCCCATAATACCATCCAGGTTTGTTGGTGGAGCTCCTGGAGGCCAGGAGAACTGTAATCTCTGGAGCAGAGACGTGAAGAAGATGAAAAGCTCTGTCTTCGCGAGAGTCTCACCCAGACATGACCTTGGACCTGCAGAACCACACACACACACACATTACAGTACTTTATTTGGATTTAACATATAAAATAAAACATCATAAAATCCAAATAACGGTTCAGAGTCATTACACAGTACATGATTAAATTCACAGTATGCATTTCTCATGGGTACAGATGACAGCGTCTTCTCCAGATAAAAAACAATTTCACATGAATAGCCACTCGCAGTAAGTCTCCATCAGTGGCTGATACTTTAGGACTTTAGAGGTGTAACACAACTCCATATATCCATCGTCAGAGCATCCAATTTCCACAATCACCACACACCTCCTTCCTTCATTAATCAGAACAATGTCAGGAGAATTCGGGCTGTTACGAAAAACAATCTGACACTCTTTCAATTTCTTCTAACGAGAATAGGGAGGTTTCAGGCTCCTCACTTAGAAGATTTAGATCTAACAGTTCTTTCCACTGAGGACTTCCATAGTTCTTCTCACAGATATATAAACACACACACACACACACACACACACACACAAACAAACAAACAAATAAAGTACACACTTCATCTATTGGTGCTTTTCCACTGCATGGTTTCTACACTACTTGACTATATTCGCATTTGGTACCCGATACCTGGCTCATTTTCCACTAACAAACACCATCACTAAGAGGAACAGCAGGCTTTGGAAACCAAAATAACAGCAGTGGTTACATTAAGTACTATTTACTCATCATGCAGTGGAAAAGTGGCATAAAGTACCCCCTAAAGACTGAGTAGACTGACAAATCAATCACCTGATCAATCTGACAAACTGACAAATCAATCACCAATGACTAATCACCAGTTATTGATGTCTGATCAGACTTACCCAGCGAAAATGCCACGAAGGCATCATTGTTGCAGAACTGTCCTTTCTCGTCCAGAAAGTTCTCTGGGTTGAACGTGTCTGGATACTTCCAGTTCTCTCGGTCAGTCATGATGGCCGTAAAATTGACCGTGACCTTTGTTCCCTACCATGGGAAAAAAGGATACTGATGTAGAAACATTTTAACCTCAGAGTAGGGGTAAGGACTGAAGGCATTCCATAACATTTCATTCCTGAATTCAGCCCAAATCAACTATTCATTCTTTCATATGTCTCTATTTTACATCAGTTCATTTCTTTTCATCTGTTTTATTCATCCTTTCATCCATCTTTTACGTTGGCATTTCGATCCATTCATACACTCCTTCATTTAGCTTCCCATCTGCTCAACAGTCATTATTTCTATTAAATAATGTTGTCCTCTTTTGAAACATGCATCCATTCAGTTATTCAACTGCTCAACCACTCACCCCTCCATCCCGCCGTGGTTACCTTGGGCAGGTGGTATCCATGTAGCTTGGCTGGCTGTGTGGTTTCATGGACCGCGCCCAAAGGGACGAGATTAGCCCAGCGCTGGATCTCATGGATGGTGGCATGAGTGAAGGGCAGCCGTGTGCGGTCGTCCATGCAGGGAGAGCGGTCAAACCCCAACACACTCACTATCTCCTCATGACAACGCTCTGGAATGTGGTCCACCAATGGCCAAACACACAAACACATTCACAGTCTTGTACAGTCTGTGGGGACCTTACTTAGATTTCCAGTCATTTAAATACACAGTACACTGTTTATTATTAATACGAAAGTACATAGTATCAGTAGCTACTATCATAATAAATGTTAACATTAAAATTCTGCATCTTTCATATTATTTCATATGACTATTTGTTATTTATTCTTTACGTCCCTGAGATATTTCTCCATGCCCTCTTCTGTACCTTGTATTTCAGGGTGGTTCATCATGTAAATGAGACCCCATCTGATAGTAGTGGCGGTCGTGTCGGTCCCAGCCCCGAACAGGTCAGAGGTGGACATGACCAGGTTTTGTTCATGAAATGTTGAGTCTTCATTTGACTCTTGCTGCTCACAACAAGAGAGAAACAATGGCAAACAATGTACAATAACAATGTATCACTGTAATTTTCAAAAATAAGGGACTTAACTATTCCACTATGTCCCTTTCCAACACTTTGCTTCTTTTGGCTTTTCTGAATTTCCGGTATCAATGTAACATACAGACGCATTTGTGAGGGCTAAAGGTGTCAAATCTGTTTTTGTGATTTATACAAAATAAAGTGCAGAATAACAGCAGCATTAAAAGTTATAAATCTGTCATTTGTGTGCTATACTGTAAGTGATTAGTGATTCTGTCGCTCTGCATAGTCTCCTTTTTAAGGTGGACCCAGCTAAAAAGGTCAATATTAGCCTCAAACTAAAACCTTTTAAGTGAAAACATTTAAATACAAAAACCGAGAATGAAAAGTAAATGCCTACTAAAATGATATTTAAGGTTGAAGGGGAAAACCAATAACTGATTGATGTTACTGTGAGGGTCGCGGTGTTTTTGGTGCGGGAGGGAAGTCAACGTGGGGTTTGACGTCGACAGTAGGGGTCAAAACACCAGCTCTCTGCGCTTCCAGGAGTCTTATTTTTCAAAATGAAATCTCATATCATAACAGAGCAAAAAAATCTCACAGCACCACAACTGTGCTTTATAAGGAAACAATTTGCATAAAATGAATGCAAGAGCCTTTAAGCAAGGCTTGACCCATGCATACCCAGAAAACATTGCGGAAAGAGCACAAACTGAAATGGATGATGTCATGTAGTAAACTAGAGAATTGCATGAAAAGCACAATCCATCCTCACAAATATGAGTTATACTCTTCATGGAAGTAGATCTCCAGGAGTATTGGCTCAATGCTGCCAAGTCTTGCTCACCTTTGTCATCTCCACCAGGTAAGCATCGATGAAGTCACGAAGATTTTCTGGGTCCAGAGTCTTCCTGTGCTCCTCCACAATGTCACGCAAGAACCCCTTCAAGGCATCGCTATTCCGCTTCATCTTCTGGTGATACCCTGGAAAGTGTTTAAGGAAAGGAGCCAGGTTGAAGATCTGCAGGAGAAAAAAAACAAATGACCATGTGTGCAGCAACTACATAATTTCATAATTAGATCAGCACTCTGCCGCTGCGATAACGCTGAGATAGAGAGCCAGCAACACAGTGCCTTAAAAGGAAAATCCTGAAAAAAGGGAGGAAACAAATAGGTGGCTGGATGTGGCCTAGCCCTGGGACTACCACTTACACAATTACTAGTCATTTCCAGTTAAATGCTTTTAGGTAAACTCCACTGATCACACAGGGCCACCAGCCCTCGGGATGATGGGGCAAGTACACACTTCTGAAGAAACATGTTGCCAAATCAGAGGACAATGCAAACTGCCCAGATCTAACACAGCACACTTTATAGCATGATTTAATTATGATTACATTTTGATGTAAAGGGGACACCTACAATTGTGGGGAAATGCTGTTCTCTCTGTTTTGTTTATGTTCAGAAGCTCTGCGTGTTTTAAGGTGGAATGTTGTGTTTGAGGGAGAAAAAAAAAAACATTTGTACATGGCTGAAATGTAACTTGTCTGTAAGTTTTTATTCACTTTTTGAATTAACACAGAAACTCATTTGTACTTTGAGCATTTTAGTTTTAATTTAGAGACATTCCTCCTTAAGTGAATATATGAAAAGTAAGTCAATATTACCCACATATGAAGCAGGAATAAAGCAATATCCTCATCTCTGCTGTACATTTCAACATCTGTAAACATCTAAAAAAACTCCACGATGACAAAAACTCCAGAGCTGCCATTGTGATTCTAATATAAACAAATGTAATTCTACTGAAGCATATATACAAGTCTCTCTGGGCAGTTAGGGCTCTGTCTTCTTACTATTCGTGCTAGCTAGCCCAGGCTTCTTTTATCTGATGTGAAAGATGTGAACAGACTAATGGACTACTTAGATAACACACTTCGATCAACTTTAGATAGTGTAGCACCACTTAAGCATAAAAAGCTACGACAGAAAAAACTCGCTCCCTGGCATAATGAAGAAACACTCACCCTAAAACAAACCGTAAGGAAATTAGAGCGGAAATGGCGATCGACTAAACTGGAAGTATTTCACTGTGCCTGGAAAGACAGCCTTATCAAATATAGAAGGGCGCTCGTCAATGGACGTTCAGCACATCTGTCCTCACTGATTGAAAATAATAAAGACAATCCTAGAGCACTCTTTAATGTAATCTCTAAACTTACAAACAATCGGGCAGCTACTGATCCACAGATCCCAGCCGTTCACACCAGCAATGCTTTTATGGACTTTTTTAACAACAAGATTGAAAATATTAGACAAACAATAAATACGATATTACTAAATCCAGCCTGTCTGTCATCTGGTGTGGATGATATAGAACAAAACATAGAAAAAAGACTAGAGAACTTTGACACACTACCACAGCTAGAACTGGAGAAAATCATCTACTCGTCAAATTGTACGACCTGCACCATGCAATACCAACAAAACTATTTAAAGAAGTATTACCAGTCATAATCAATCCCCTTTTAACAATAATAAATTCGTCCCTTAGACTGGGTCACATACCCAAAGCATTTAAACTAGCAATTATTAAACCCCTGATCAAGAAACCAAATTTTGATCCTAGTGTACTATCCAATTACAGACCTATCTCTAACCTTCCCTTCATATCTAAGATATTAGATAAATTTGTGACCCAACAACTTAGGTCATACTTGCATAAGAATAACATATATGAAAAATTTCAATCTGGTTTTAGGCCACACCATAGCACCGAAATGGCTTTAGTTAAGGAAACAAACGACCTCCTTCTCGCCTCTGATCGAGGCTGCGTATCCATGCTAGTTCTACTCGACCTCAGTGCAGCTTTCGATACAATTGATCATACTATTCTGTTAGAAAGATTAAAAAACATCGTTGGAATAACAGGAATGGCCCAATCATGGTTTAAGTCTTATCTCACAGATCGCTATCAGTTTGTAAAAGTAAATAATGTTTCTTCTATTCATACAAAAATGAGATTTGGAGTTCCCCAAGGTTCCATTTTAGGACCTTTACTATTCATATTATACATGCTGCCACTGGGCAGAGTTATTAGCAGGCATGGCATTACCTTCCACAGTTACGCAGATGACACACAGTTATACATATCAGCCAAACCAGATGACAAATCAACACTAAAGAAAATGGAGGACTGTGTTAAAGAAGTGAAGCATTGGATGTCATACAATTTCTTCTGCTAAACAGTGACAAAACCGAGGTTCTCCTTCTAGGTCCAAAACCTGCTATAAATAAGGTATCACACTTAATACATAATTTTGACTTCCCTGTTCTCCCTAGCTCCTCAGCTAAAAATCTGGGTGTTATAATTGATTCAGATCTATCATTTGATCAGCATATAGGTAACATTACAAAAACAGCTTTCCTACATCTTCGGAACCTCGCTAAGTTAAGAAAATCCTTATCCCTCCCAGATGCGGAAAAATTAGTTCCCGCTTTTATTACATCAAGATTAGATTATTGCAAATGCACATTTATCAGGATGCTCCAGCAGAAACTTGAGTAAACTCCAGTTAATTAAAAATGCTGCAGCCAGGGTCCTCACTAAAACTAGAAAATTTGATCATATCAAATATACCCAGTCTTATCGGCCCTTCACTGGCTTCCAGTTAAATTCCGTATTGATTACAAAATTCTTTTACTCATGTATAAATCCCTACACTGTCTCCCACCTGAAAACTTGCAAGACCTCATCACGCACTATGAACCACCAAGATTACTCAGATCTCAGGGCGCCGGCCTCTTACTAGTACCAAGAATTCATAAGACTTCAGCGGGGGGGGAAAGCTTTCTCCTACAAAGCCCCTCAGCTCTGGAACAATCTTCCAGCTAGTGTTCGGGACACAGACACAGTCACTATGTTTAAGTCTAGGCTCAAAACACACTTGTTCAGTTTAGCCTTTGGCAACTAACCTCTGTCTACTTTAAGGTTGTCGTTTCAGGAACTCATGGACATGGGGAATCAGGGTAAACCCGGATGATGTGCTCACAATTTCTCTTGTTTGGAGCGGAAGGATGTCTTTGCCTGAGGTCCTTCTGGTTTCCCTCCTCCCAGTCTGTTACAGTCAGATCTGTCACTACACTAATGAAAATATTCACATGCTCTTTTTCTCTGCTGCACTCAACTAAACTAACTGCTTCCCTTTACAGTTTTCTGAGAAAATGGTGGCCCACAGATGGAAGATTGTTTGCTGGATTCTCCTGCGGCCCAGACCAGACCAGACCAGTTGCTCAGCTTATTATTATTATTATGTAGCATAATGACACTTCATTGGTGATCATTTAAAATTTAATCTATAGTTTGATCAGAGGAGGATGGGTTCCTCTTTGCGAGTTTTGGTTCCTCCCAAGGTTTCTTCCTCCAGCCTCGAGGGAGTTTTTCCTTGCCACTGTCACCTTCGGCTTGCTCTCATTGGGCTTTGATTTAAATGTTCTGTTCTGAAACTGTGAAGCTGCTTTGTGACAATATCAGCTGTAAAAGGCGCTATACAAATGAATTTGATTTGATTTGTCTGCTTTTGGTCTTCTCCTGGCACATTAAGGTGTTCAGTGGGGTTGCATAAGTAGCATGACTTCAGAGAGAGCTCTCTAATTAATCTCTCACAGTGGCGGATGCTGGTCTTTCAAGGAGGGGAAGCTCAATTTCGGCCTACATCATAAAATGTGTCGGTTTATTTATACATAAATTCTAGCCTCCGTTCCTTTTCAAGAAAATTATCTGTGACCCTGTCGTACCAACAAGACATCTTTTCCAGGGACTTGACTAGTGTCCTCTCAATGGCCAGCAGAGCTAGGCTGCTTAAACGGCCTTGGCCCATGTGAAGTGTGTCCGCCTGTGAGTGCTTTGTGACGGTGGAGGGGCTCAGCAGCACCCGCTGGACAGAAACTGCGATAGTAGTCAGAAAGTGTGCTAGAAGTCATTCTCCAAACACAAGCAGCAACAAAAACCCCACCAGAAATAGAAGCTCAATTTGTTACTAGTCGTTTTTAACAAAGAAAATGCTGCTAAGAGGATTAAGAAAGTCTCCGGTTCAACTCAGAACAGAATGAAAATTCACTGCTCCCACGAATCTTTACACCAAAGGATCGCTGTATCGCTCATTTTGCTGTCAATCAAAAAGGGATTCAGCCTCAGACAGATCATCCAATCATCACGCAGAAGCTGAGCGTCTTTACCAGTGATAAGAAGCTGATTCTGAACAAAGGTTAAGCGCGTTGTAGTGCATATTTATTCAATGACATGTACACACAACAGTATATATTTGATCACTTATTTTTGACATTTTAGGGGAAGCTGAGCTTCCCTTGCAGTCTTTGAGCAATCGCCTCTGATCTCTCAGTATAGTTTCTTCTAAAGAACTTATATTGTTTTTTATCCTCTAGTGTTGTTTTGCAAAACCATTTCATTGCTGGACGTTACCTGAGCTGAGATTGATCCAGCGAGCTGGATGTTTTCACTTAGAATTCGCAGAAATTCGGCAAAGCCCTTGTCGTCATACTCAAAGCGGTCTCCGAATATGATGGAACAGATGATGTTGGAGACTGCATTCATTATGGGGTGGATGGGGTAAAAAGGCTTTCCTTAAAAAATAAAAAATAAATAAAAAAAATCACAGAATGGACATGATGAGGAAGGATATGACAAAAGGCCCTTCCAGCATTCACTTCAGTTAAACCCAAGTGAAATGTAGTTCAATACAAAGTATAAAGAGAGTTCTTTAGAGGTGTATAAACTAATGTGCAAAAAATGGACTAAACTCAACAGTATTAAACACAGTATGAGATTCAGGTTTTGTAGTTAAAAGGATTTCATGAGAATCAACTTCTGAGTCCAGATATACACTGGATGATCACTGGATTAGGAACAACCACCTGGTGCATTTTATCAGCTCCACTAACCATACTGAAGCACTTTGTACTTCTACAATTACAGACTGTAATCCACCTATTTCTCTGCATACTTTCATATCCCCATTTCACCCTGCTCTTCAATGGTCAGGACCTCCACAGAGCAGGTGTGATGTGGTGGTGGATCATTCTCAGTGCTGCAGTGATACATGACGTGGTGGTGGTGTGTTAGTGTGTGCTGTGCTGGTGGATCAGACACAGCAGTGCTGCCCAAGTTTTTACAAGCAATAGGAACAGCCCTGATATTCCTAACATTTCTATGTTATGCTTTGTTGAACTTCATAATACTTAAAGGGTCATTAACACAAGCTGACACACACCAGGACCAGCCTTCTACTTTATCTATTTATTTATTTACCTTCCTCTTTGAGCATCTCTCTGATGAGATACTGTGCCTCTTCAGCCACTCGTTCCTCCACGGTTTTCTTTCCCAGGCCAAAGTTACGTAGTGTGTGAAGGGCAAAACGTCGCTGCTGCTTCCAGACTTTACCATATGGCACCATTAGGATACCTATGAGAGGAAAAGAAGAGTAAAGACAGATAGATTGAGGAGATATGGGGCCATGTAATATTTAACAATTCTGGGGTCTTGAGTAAAATATTTTGGTCAAAACACCAAAAGCAAGGCAGCAGTGTTCTCCCCTCTGTCTAAACAGCCCTGTTCAGAACGGCCACCATCATCACCTGGTGAGAATGAGTTTCTGTTTAAACCAAATGTAAGGTCCCAGCACTGAGTTTCACGGAGCAGAAATGCTAGCTTATTAGTCACTTTTGCTCTGTTTTCCCTTTTACCTTTTCTCTTTTTATATTTTCCCCTGTTTTACTCTGTACTCAGTTTTTTTGGTTCTCCATTTAACCTTTGGCTCTAACATTAATGCGGATCCATTGAAGAGGCTCTGGTGAAGTGGCTGCTATCTATGGTAGATGTAGTACTATATCAGAATGGGGAATTTCATTCTATATTTCCAGACTTAGGCAGATAACAGAAAACATACTGCGATGCCTTGTTTCCACTTGCCTGGGTTTGGTGGGAGCTCCAGATTCCCAAATTAATGAGGCAATGCACTAAAAATGTGACTTTTTCAAAATTTAATTAATCCATTCATTGTCTGTAACCCTTATCCTGAGTCGCCAATCTACCTACCAACATGTGTTTTTGGAGCGTGGGAGGAAACTGGAGCACCCAGAGAGAACTCACACAGACACAGGGAGAAAACACCACACTCCTCACAGACAATCACCCGGAGGAAACCCACGCAGACACATGGAGAATACACTACACTCCTCACAGACTCCCCTTCTTCATAACTTGTACCTTTTAAAATATTACCTCATTTTAAAAGGTAATAAAAAAGCTCTTATCCACATGAAAACAAATAAATAAAAATAAATAAAAACATCATTGCATGTATGTCATTGAAATACGTTGAGTTACTGACCATAACCCCCAGTGATCCAATCAGATAATGGCATGGATGGCCTCCCAGCAAATGCAGCCCCATTCCTAACAAATGCTTCCTTCATTGTCTGCAGCGCATTAATCACGATTATTGGGCTCCTGCCCAGGTAGACACAGGTTATCTCACCGTATTTCAGCAACTGGAGAGGAAGCAAAATTACATAAATTTATGAAATAAAAATAAATACTAAAATAATATTGAATTATTAATCTTCCATTCTCCCTCTCATGTGTGATATGAATGTATAATCAACATTTTATATTTCTATATATTTATTTATATGTATATTTAAAATGATGCTTAAAACAGAGGTCAAGAGACAATAATGAAGGTATTTTCAAGCTGTTTCCGATTATGACATGGCCCTGGTTCTCTTCTGCAGGGAATTGACTTTCTATCATTTGATCCACAAGCTTCACAAACACTTCATAGTTCAGAATTTAACATTTTTCCACATCAATGATACAGATAACTTGATAAAGCTGTGCCTCAAAACACCATGCTGCAATGTTTGAAGAAGCTGAAAAGTATAGTGTCTTAATCATGGTGAAACGTGTATATTTATTTTACACACCTGCAAAACAGTTCTTTATGAAGCTATGATATTGGTTATATGAAAGATGTCAGCTGCTGTTCATTTTATCTCATTTCCCATAAGATGTTGTTTTCAAAATAATTTTGCTAACACTACGACTGCAGCAAATCGTAATATTTTGAAATGGAAAAGTTGTTGAATAATTATCCATTAATTCATTGTGTGTAACCGCTTATAATTTTCAGGGTCTACTCTGAATCACTGGCCGCAAGGCAGGAACACACTCTGGAGGGGGCGACAGTCCTTCACAGAGCGACACACAATCACACATTCACGCCTATGGACCCCTTTTGAGTCACCAATCCACCTACCAACGTGTGTTTTTGGACCGTGGGAGGAAACCGGAGCACCCAGACACAGGGAGAACACACCACACTCCTCACAGACAGTCACCCGGAGGAAACCCACGCAGACACAGGGAGAACACACCACACTCATCACAGACAGTCACCCGGAGGAAACCCACGCAGACACAGGGAGAACACACCACACTCCTCACAGTCAGTCACCCGGAGGAAACCCACGCAGACACATGGAGAACACACCACACTCCTCAGTCAGTCAGTCACCCGGAGGAAACCCACGCAGACACAGGGAGAACACACCACACTCCTTACAGACAGTCACCTGGAGGAAACCCACGCAGACACAGGGAGAACACACCACACTCCTCACAGTCAGTCACCTGGAGGAAACCCACGCAGACACAGGGAGACCACACCACACTCCTCACAGTCAGTCACCTGGAGGAAACCCACGCAGACACAGGGAGAACACACCACACTCCTCACAGTCAGTCACCCGGAGGAAACCCATGCAGACACAGGGAGAACACACCACACTCCTCAAAGACAGTCACCCAGAGCGGGACTAGAACCCACAACTTCCAGGTCCCTGGAGCTGTGTGACTGCGACACTACCTTCTGCACCACACAGCCACCCTATTTTATAATTATATCACATTAATTCATTAGCAAATGTCTATATACGTTCATAAGTTCTGAGGTAAAAAAAAAATGACCTAATTCTCCTTTCGAATTCATGGCAGGAAGTCTGGCTGCATTCCAAGAAGGCATGAGAACAAATTTAGGGAGAATGTGCAAGTGTAAACATGCCTAGATAAGAGAGCTCAGGACTGAACATCTGACAGACAATGCTGTCGACTTTCTGACCCTTTACAAGCAGAACACCCTTGACCCAATCTGTACATTTAGAATTGTAAAATTACCAAGAAGATACAGGCAACAGTAGAGCTGACACTAGAGATGTCTAGTATCTCTGGCGTGGACCAGTTCTACAATGTCAGAACCACAGGGTCCTGTCCAGGTATAATTGTAAACAACCAATACAAGTTAAACTCTTTAACCTCTTGTTGTGTATCAAAAAATACACAAAAAAATCAAGTTATATAACTGTATGTCAATAAAAACTTAATTATACTCAAACAGAACTGACCGATCTGATGGAAGCCATTGGGTTGTTTGCAAAATGAGGAATGGTGCCCAAGAAGGGTAGAGGTTTGGGTCCAAGAGGGTATTGTCTTCTGGACAAATTCAGCCTGAAAATCTCCAGCACAATAAGAGAGAGAAGGCCACACAGGAGGGCCAAGCCCACCGTCGTCCAGTCCAAATATTTCAGCACAGACTCCATTCTGAGAGAGTTAAGAAAACAACACAAGCTCACAGGCTTTATACGCTGCACCCAGGAGGAAGGAGGAGGGACAACAGTGTTGCTGATGTATGGGGGCCTCTTTCATAGGAGGGGTGTTTCCAGGAACACAGGAAGTTGGCCAGCCTGGTCAGGTATGTCACATGACTTTATGGGAAATGCAGGTCATGTGACCCCCCCTTCAAGATGGGACATATGAAGTTTTCTTAATATTTTGTATTAAGTCTCAAGTGTAGAACTGTGGTGGCTGTAAGTGAACCCAGACAAATGAAACTATAAACAGGAACAAAATGCAAGTCTGTGTGATGCAACTTCTTGACAGACCTCTGCCTTGTGCTTTTGTTGCAACATATAGAATGGGTGTGTCTTTACACTTACATCATTAAATAATACAGAGACTAATACCTCACTAGTGTCTGTAAAAAGGGTGAATTATGAGAAGAGTTTTTGCCCGAATTTGGTAAATGATTATTTAACATTAAAAAATGAATGCATTAAATTGCCATGTGTTAATATGCGCCATTGCATTAATATTGAGAGAACTACTAAAATATACTACTACTACAACTTTTACTACTACAGTTACTAGTAATATAAAAACTAACAATGCTACTATTAATATTTATACAACTACTACAAAACTAATACCACAACTACAAAAATACATCTACTACAATGTATTATACTACTACAATCAATACTACAAAGAAGTCTACTATACTATAGTAACTATAAAACCTACTCCAATTAACCTTCAAATAGAACATTCTGTAGGCAATTCGCCTTTATACACACACACACTGAAGCCAATTCACTTTTCTCTCTGTGTTCATCTCTCTGTCTACACAGGGAGGAGGGAGTGTGAGCCTGCCACCACTGAAGAAGAATATCGCAGAAGAAACAGGATCAAGTTTAAGATCAGACATAATAAAGCTGATACCTATCAGATTGGATTCCTAAATATGACTACGATTTTGGGGATGTGAAGCAGACAGAACTTGTAAGAAAACCATTCAAATGAGTGTGATAGCTGTTAGGAGGAATGCATTCTCCAAGGTTGTCCAGGAGACAAGAAAAAACAGCAAAGGCGCACATTTTTTCACACAAAACAGATCATTTATAAGGGTTTTTCTTTTTTTTCAGTTTTATAAATTTAATCTGGACCATTTCCCAAGAACTCTCCTTTCAAATGTTTAAAAAGTAAAATCAGGCAAATCATGCTGCTTTAACATAACATTAGCTTGATTGTTTATTCACACATACATAAAATAAGATAACACTTGAGCATGAAGTTCATTGCAGAAAGAACAGAGGCAGAGTGTCTCAGTATCTGTCACAGTTTAAGGAAGATGAGGAGGTGGACGTACACGCAAGGACACCTGAGACTAATAATGAAGGGGCAGGATTACAATCAACACTGACGAAGACACTGACAAGGAGGAGGAAAGAAAGCGGGACCTAGGCGGAGACAAGGACAATAACAAACAGAGCCATGTGCTGAGAGAGCATATGGCGGGGAAAACAGACATGACAGGACGAGGGCGTGACAGTATCTAAATAGTGTAACTGTATGTAGGAGTAAATGACTGAATCTGGTTTCTGTCAATGTTTCAGTGTACTGTAACTGTACATAGGAGCACTAGCGGACCCAAGAGGGGTTGGTTTATATTTTAGATAATGTGTCCTCACAGTTTCTTGCAATAAATTCTGTACCCTCTAGAGCAAGAAAATACAATAATGTGGTTTAAGGAATGTCCTTACATCATAATATCATTGCTTTTGTAGCTCTAGTTGGGTCCCTGTGTCGTTCGCTGGGTGCCCGTTTTACTTTTTGCTGCTGCCTTTCAAACAGCGTAAGTCCACCACTGTGTAGGGGTAAATCTGGTGTCTGAATCTGATGTCTGTCAGTGTTTCAGTGCACTGTAACTGTAAGTAGGAGTAAATGGCTGTAGCTGGTGTTTTTCAGTATTTCAGTGGGCTTTAATGCAGAAATAAAAGATGTCCTCTAAGGAAGAGATGTGTAAACTGCTGAAGGTAACAGCTCAGTGCTGGTTTCTCATGGTGAAAGACATTTTGCTGAAGTTCAGTATATCACTTTTAAACATGGAACTATATGCACTGACTTTAAATAGGAACATACAGGATTTAGGGTCAAAAATGGGATAAATAGAAGTTTATGATTAAATTTTGTGTATTTTTTTTTATCATATGACACCTTAATATGTTATTGTAGTATTCAATGTATGTTTTTTTTTTACTAAGAATGATCTGCTTATAAAATTGTTGTGATGTAAATTCATTATTTCATGAAAGTTGTAGTCATTGATCATACTGTGATGTCTTAGACTTGACTTGTTTAATTTATTTATTACATCATAATTGGGTACATACAGTTTTATAAATGTAATAATTAGTAATTTCTAATATATATATGGTATGGGTGGTCTGCTGTGACTCAGTGGGTGGTCTCTCTGCTGCGGCAGACTGTATTGAAAGGGAACGGTGAGCGGACCATCCCCATAATACCATCCAGGTTTGTTGGTGGAGCTCCTGAAGGCCAGGAGAACTGTAATCTCTGGAGCAGAGACGTGAAGAATATGAAAAGCTCTGTCTTTGCGAGAGTCTCACCCAGACATGACCTCGGACCTGCAGAACCACACACACACACACACACACACACACACACACACACACACACACACATTACAGTACTTTATTAGGATTTAACATATAAAATAAAACATCATAAAATCCAAATAACGGTTCAGAGTCATTACACAGTACATGATTAAATTCACAGTATGCATTTCTCATGGGTACAGATGACAGCGTCTTCTCCAGATAAAAAGCAGTTTTACATGAATAGCCACTCGCAGTAAGTCTCCATCAGTGGCTGATACTTTAGGACTTTAGAGGTGTAACACAACTCCATATATCCATTGTCAGAGCATCCAATTTCCACAATCACCACACACCTCCTTCCTTCATTAATCAGAACAATGTCAGGAGAATTCGGGCTGTTACGAAAAACAATCTGACACTCTTTCAATTTCTTCTAATGAGAATAGGGAGGTATCAGGCTACTCACTTGGAAGATTTAGATCTAACAGTTCTTTCCACTGAGGACTTCCACAGTTCCACACACACACACACAAAGTATACACTTCATCTATTGGTGCTTTTCCACTGCATGGTTTCTACACTACTTGACTATTTTCACATTTGGTACTCGATACCTGGCTCATTTTCCACTAACAAACACCATCACTAAGAGGAACAGCAGGCTTTGGAAACCAAAATAACGGCATTGGTTACATTAAGTACTATTTACTCATCATGCAGTGGAAAAGTGGCATAAAGTACCCCCTAAAGCCTGAGTAGATTGATAAATCAATGTGATCAGTTATTGATCTCTGATCAGACTTACCCAGAGAAAATGGCACAAAGGCGTCATTTTTGCAGAACTGTCCTTTCTCGTCCAGAAAGTTCTCTGGGTTGAACGTGTCTGGATACTTCCAGTGCTCTCGGTCAGTCATGATAGCCATAAAATTGACCATGACCTGTGTTCCCTACCATGGGGAAAAAGGATACTGATGTAGAAACATTTTAACCTCAGAGTAGGGGTAAGGACTGAAGGCATTCCATAATATTTCATTCCTGAATTCAGCCCAAATCAACTATTCATTCTTTCATATGTCTCTATTTTACATCAGTTCATTTCTTTTCATCCGTTTTATTCATCCTTTCATCCATCTTTGACATTGGCATTTCCATCCATTCATACACTCCTTCCTTTAGCTTCCTATTTGCTCAACAGTCATTATTCCTATTCAATAATGCTGTCCTCTTTTCATACATGCATCCATTCAGACTGCTCAACCACTCACTCCTCCATCCCTCTGTGGTTACCTTGGGCAGGTGGTAGCTCGGCTGGCTTTTAGCCCAGTGCTGGATCTCATGGATGGTGGCGTGAGTGAAGGGCAGCTGTGTGTGGTTGTCCATGCAGGGAGTGCGGTCAAACCCCAACACACTCACTATCTCCTCATGACAATGCTCTGGAATGTGGTCCACCAATGACCAAACCCATTCACAGTCTTGTACAGTCTGTGGGGACATTACTTAGATTTCCAGTCATTTAAATACACAGTACACTTAATTATTAATATGAAAGTACATAGTATCAGTAGCTACTATCATAATAAAATGAAATGTTAACATTAAAATTCTGCATCTTTCATATTGTTTCATATGACTATTTGTTCTTTATTATTTGTGTCCCTGAGATATTTCTCTATGCCCTCTTCTGTACCTTGTATTTCAGGGTGGTTCATCATGTAAATGAGAACCCATCTGATTGTAGCGGCGGTCGTGTCCGTCTCAGCCCCGGACAGGTCAGAGGTGGATATGACCAGATTTTGTTCATGAAATGTTTAGTCTTCATTTGGCTCTTGCTGCTCAAAACAAGAGAGAAACAATGGCAAACAATGGTAAACAAGTCCTCTTCACTGTACTTTTCAAAAATAAGGGACTTAACTATCACTGTGGAGGTCAGCACAAGTACATCTTCAGTATCTTTACTTAAGGAACTTGTAGCACATTTTTGAGGAACATAATGGAAAATGTTCGCCTTATTCCACTATGTCCCCTTCCAACAGTTTGTTTATTTTGGCTTTTCTGAATTTCCGGTATCAGTGTAACGTACAGACGCATTTGTGAGGGCTAAAGGTGTAAAGTCTGTTTTGTGATTTATACAAAAAGTGCAAAATAACAGCAGCATTAACAGTTTAAATCAATCGTTTGTGTGTTATACTGTAAGTGCGGGAGGGAAATTAGCGCAGGTCTCAGAGTGGACAGGGGTCAAAACAGTGGCTCTCTGATTTCAGGGGCCTTTTCATAAAATTGGGTCTGAATACTCATATCATACCAGAGCAAATAAACCTCACGAGAGCACATCCCACAGAAACTGATTTATAAAGAAATGCTTTGCATAAAAATTGCGTGTATTTATGGAAGGTTTGAACCATGAAAACCAAGAAAAATTTGTGCTCTTTCCACAATGTGAAATTTGATGATGATGTCATGTAGTAAAATAGAGAATTGCATGTAAATGCAAAATCAAATCAAATTTATTTGTAAAGCTCTTTTTAGAACTGATGTCACAAAGTAGCTTCGGAAAAAGGTAAAGGGACGGAGTTAGTTTTAATATGTTTGGGTGAATGTAAAGCAGAGAATGTGAACATTTCCAGAGTGTGGCTAATAACTCCGGCAGATCTGACTATGACAGCTTTAACTAAAAGGAGAGAACCAGATCAGACGCAGGAGCATCCTGAAACACTGGCATCCCTCTGCTCCACCGTCGACAAACCTGAGTGATCACGTGACGCAGCAGACAACATCAGCGTCTCAGTTTACTATAATTCCCTGTGTCCATGGACCCCCTGGATCTGCCATCTTTATCTGTGGGGGAGCATTAACTACCAAAACCTAAACAAATGAGTTTCATTCCAGAGTTGGGGGGCTTTATAAGAAAAAGCTCTTCCCCCAGCTGAGGCCTTCTGAATTCTGGGAGCTATTAAAAATCCAGTACTCTGTGATCTGAGTAAACGTGGAGTCTCATAAATAGGAAATAGTATCTTGAAGGTATTCAAGAGCAAGCCCATGTAGAGCTTTATATGTTAATAACAGAGTTTTGTAATTAATGCGGAATTTAACAGGCAGCCAATGAAGTGATAAGAGAACAATCCATAGGAGTTAAACTCTTCATGAAGGAGGCTCTCCAGGAGTACTGGCCCAACGTTTCCAAGTCTTGCTCACCTTTGTCATCTCCACCAGGTAAGCATCGATGAAGTCATGAACATTTTCTGGGTCTAGAGTCTTCCTATGCTCTTCCACAACTTCACGCCAGAACCCTGTCAAGGTGTTGCCATTCCACTTTATCTTCTGGTGAAACCCTGGAACGTGTTTAAGGAAAGGAGCCAGGTTGAAGATCTGCAGGAGAAAAAAAAAAGTAAAGACCATGTGTGCAGCAACTACAGAAGCTGTTTCAGACTGGAACACATTTATCTTGGCATGGAATCTTTAAGGAGATGTGTGAATAGGTTTTACAAAATGAGGCTTTCCCCCTTCTCCCCTTACTGTTTGCTAGCAGACCATCGCAGTCAGTGTTTCTCACACAGAGACTGTCCTAGTTAATCTTAGCTTAAAGATGTTCGTTTCTTTTGTTTCATTCCCAATATTTGATCAGTTTTATCCCTCAGTTTGTAACGGCTCACCTAGGAGACGAATCGAAACCTGGTCGTGTTAAAAACAATGCAGCTTCCTAACTGAGCTACCACACATTTGTTATTAATTGGATCCAAGAGCGGACAAGACTGAGAGCAAACAAAACAAATCTCAGAATAGGAAATAGAATGGGTTAAAACTAATGCAAAATGGTTTTCCCAAAACAAAGTCTCTAAACCAGAGGGGAAGAAAGAAGGAAAGAGTACAAACACTGTAAACAGAAAGAAATATTTATTTATTACATATAAAACAGCTGTAGAAGCTTGAAAGGTCTCGAGAAGAGTAAAGAGAAGAGGGAGAACTCAGCCCTCTACCAAAATTACCAGCTGTTTCTTACTGCTCAGGTTGGGACAAAGATCCAACAACACGTCTCTGAGTTTCTATGCTTATAAAGACCTGCTTTCAGGTGCTGATCATCAAGCCTGATTGGCTTGAGAGATCATCTACTGCCTCCTCCTGGTGGCTGGATGTGGTCTAGCCCTGGAGCCAGCACTTACACAATTACTAGCCATTTCCAATTAAATGCTTTTAGGTAAACTCCACTGATCACACAGTGCCACCAGCCCTCGGGACGATGGGGCAAGTACACACTTCTGAAGAAACATTTTGCCATACATCAGACTTTTGCACATCAGAGGAGAATGCAAACTGCCCAGGTCTAACACAGCACGCTTTATAGCATGATTTAATTATGATTACATTTTGATTTAAAGGGGACACCTACGATTATGGGGAAACACTGTTCTCTCTGTTTTTTTATGTTCAGAAGCTATTTTTTTCCTCTAGTTGTGTCATTGCTGGACGTTACCTGAGCTGAGAATGATCCAGCGAGACGGATGTTTTCACTTAGCATTCAAAGAAGTTCAGCAAAGCACTTGTCGTCGTACTCAAAGCAGTCTCCGAAGATGATGGAACAGATGATGTTGGAGACTGCATTCATTATGGGGTGGATGGGGTAAAAAGGCTTTCCTTAAAAAAAATCACAGGAGGAATGGACATGATGAGGAAAGATATGACAAAAGACTCTTCCAGATGTAGTGGATATGATGAATATGTATTAATTTCTAATAAGAAATTTTGACTTTCTGAAGATGTGATTTTATATACCCAAGCTTTCGCTAGTTTTCAGAGACATCTCTAACCAAGATCGGAATGTGAGATTAGCATCCAGAGCAGGCTCGTAAAACCTCACTCCAGGACGTTTTACGACCCAAGGTCCCAGGGTCAAGAGGAGAACCTCTGCAAAATGCAGAGAGACACACAGACTCAAACTTGATTAAAACTGTTCTCTCACACATTTTGAAAGATTGTTAAACAAAACAATCACAAACCTTAATTCTCATTGGTTTAAAACAATTTGTTTAGTTGGTTAATAATTATATAGAACATGGTTGTCTTTTTCTTAATGATATTACTTTGTGTTAACATATAATCTTTTATATTGCAAAGTATGATTCAGAATCCTGGGATATTCACTCACCAGGGATGGTCAAGTCTTTGTCTTGTCAAGTGTCATAAATTCTATGTGATGCCACTCCCAAGGTACAGGAAACAGCCAATCAGGAGCAAGAAAATCTCCAATTCTCCCTCATTGAGGACGAAGCAGGTATTCGGGCGGGTTTTCTAAACTCTGGTTAAATACCTGTGGCGTCAAATGACAAGAGCTTTTTTTTGGCTTTTTGGGTTTTTTCCCCTTTTTCTCCGCTGTTCGACTCTTCACTTCAAGGCTCCAGACACTTGGGGTGTTATCTCTTCTAGCCTTTTTCAAGACTAAAGAGTAAAATGACCTGAGTTTTTAAAATGACTCTGCAGGCGCCAGACTCATGGCTTTCTTAAACAGTCTTGGACCTTTAAAGCGTGGTACAGATAGAAACTACAGATTAAGAAAAGCTATAGTTTAACCCTAGCGAAATTTCAACATCACACCCAGAGCATGAAGGCAACCTTAGACCTCTGACCCTCAAAACGACGACAACGCCAGGAAGAGGACAACAGCAAGCCCCCTCAGAATGAACTTCTGAGATGAGGCCCCAGGAGAGACCTGCATGGACATGTCTCTCTCTCACAAGGCGGCAGATCAGCGACGACGAAGTATCCCCACAGAGACCTACAGAACGCCACCAGCTCCGACGGCTGCGTCTGAAAGCCTCGGGAGAAAAGGAACGTCCACGGCTGCAACCTACAAGGCCTGCATCTGCAATTTTCCAGGAAGTCGTGCCGGAAGGCACCATCAGCGACATGGTCCCTGTCCATCTCCGGATACGTAAGGTCACATGGTCTCATGTCTCTCATGGCTCATGGGTTGGTACTGAAAGTTTGCTGGGATAAACAATAGCCTTTCTTAGAACTTAGGGTAGTAATTATCATAGAGAAATTCCCTCATATTTATCTCCCTGTTCCCTCATATCGCTGTAATCCATTTCATTATATGAATGTCTAATCAATATTCATGATTTGATATTACAATTAATAAACCAGTTGTGTGATAAAACCAATCCTTGGTTATTTGTTTGTGTGTGCACCTTTCTTGTATGGAATTATAACTTCTAGTTCAGATTCCATTTCAGAGTCAAGAACCCACAGCGGGTCAATGAGCATAATTCATTAATAATAGTTAATTCTAGCTAATTCTGCTGTATGTGAAGATGGCCTTGTCTGAGCTGAAATTAAGACACTGCATATTAGTTAATGGCTCCCAAACATGGAGATTAGCAAAATGAATTAAATAATTAATTAGTAAAAAAATAATAATTAATTATCATTGACTCCGCTATGTAGTGCTTATGCCACCACAACGTGTGCATACTATTTCCACTACACAGCATTCATTTATTCATTATCTGTAACCCTTATCCAGTTCAGAGTCGCGGTGGGTCCAGAGCCTACCTGGAATCATTGGGCGCAAGGCAGGAATACACCCTGGAGGGGGCACCAGTCCTTCACAGGGCATACACAGCATTCACTTCAGTTAAACCCAAGTGAAATGTAGTTCAACACAAAAGTATAAAGGTGGATTTCTTGAGGATCAACTTTCTCATTCTCAGTGCAGCAGTGACACTGACGTGGTGGTGGTGTGTTAGTGTGTGTTGTGCTGGTGCGAGTGGATCAGACACAGCAGTGCTGCTGGAGTTTTTACAAACAATAGGAATTCATAGTACTTAAGCAGTCATTAACACAAGCTGACACACACCAGGACCAGCCTTCTACTTTATCTATTTATTTTGTAATCCTCTGGTCAGCTACCTTCCTCTTTGAGCATCTCTCTGATGAGATACTGTGCCTCTTCAGCCACTCGTTCCTCCACGGTTTTCTTTCCCAGGCCAAAGTTACGTAGTGTGTGAAGGGCAAAACGTCGCTGCTGCTTCCAGGCATTACCATATGTCACCAATATGATACCTGTGAGAGGAAAAGAAGAGTAGAGACAGAAAGGAGAGGAGATATGGGGCCATATAATATTTAACAATTCTGGGGTCTTGAGTAAAATATTTTGGTCAAAACACCACAAGCCAGGCAGCAGTGTTCTCCTCTCTGTCTAAACAGCCCTGTTTAGAACGGCCACCATCATCACCTGGTGAGAATGAGTCTCTGTTTAAACCAAATGTAAGGTCCCATCACTGAGTTTCACGGAGCAGAAATGCTAGCTTAATCACTTTTGCTCTGTTTTCCCTTTTAACTTTTCCCTTTTTATATTTTCCCCTGTTTTATTCTGTACTCAGTTTTTTTGGTGCTCCATTTAACCTTTGGCTCTAACATTAATGCGGATCCATTGAAGAGGCTCTGGTGAAGTGGCTGCTATCTATGGTAGATGTAGAACTATATCAGAATGGGGAATTTCATCCTATATTTCCAGACTTAGGCAGATAACAGAAAACATACTGTGATGCCTTGTTTCCCCTTGCCTGGGTTTGGTGGGAGGTCCAGATTCCCAAATTAATAAGGTAATGCACTAAAAATGGAATTTCAGTGTGACAGCGACACTACCTGCTGTGCCACCGTGCCACCCCTTCTTCATAATTTGTACTTTTTAAAATATTACCTCATTTTAAAAAGTAATTAAAAAGCTCTTATCCACATGAAAACAAATAAATATAAAATACAACTAAACACAGCATTGCATGTACGCCACAAGTTAAACCAAACAAGTCAATGAGCATTGAGTTACTGACCATAACCCTCAGTGACCCAATCAGATATTGGCACATACGGCCTCCCAGCAAACACAGCTCCATTCTGAACGAACGCTTCCTTCATTATCTGCAGCGTATTAATCACGATTACTGGACTCCTGCCCAGGTAGATGCAGGTCATTTCACCGTATTTCAGCAACTGGAGAGGAAGCAAAATTACACAGATTTATGAAATAAAAGTAAACACGGTCTTGAATTTCTGATTGACCTTTAGGCTCCAAGGTGTGTATTGAGCAGATTACAAACATACATCAGGTAAAGTCTGTGTCAGGGTTTGCAAGGAATGTGTTTACTGAGATGTTTTATATTTATAAACCAAAAGATCATCTAAGAATTAAACAAAACAGAGAAGAGACAAACAATAGTCAGTGTAAAGAAACAAAGACTAAGAATAATATAAACAGGGCTGCACATAACATTTTTTGGTCTAGTTCTCAAAGGAGCACCTAAAGATTTTGCTTGGTGCTCACCTTTTACAATTCAGGAAATACTACAAGCATTCATCATCACTACCCTCCTGACTGCTCTCATCACCCTCTTCCTCCCTTTCAAACATGGTGAATTATGATGAGGGCTGACTTCTTTCTCCCTGATTTAGCCTACGATGAGCTGTGTGCATCCATAAATCAACAGCTGCCTTAGGGTCAAATGTCTCTGTTGTGATCCTAGACAAGAGGGTGTGCATCAGTGATAAGAGTCGCAAGTCTGATAGGCGGGATCTGTACTTATTTTATCATATGGAGATGTGAAAATGCCCTCTCACATGCCGCACTGCTCAAGGGCAGTGTAAGGGACAACAGAATTACTTTGTGAATGTTGGAGTAACTATCTGGATTGCTCATCTTCACTATGTTGACCAAGTCATACACAGAGGAGGCTGCCAAACGCTTCCCTGACTGCTTTAAATGCAGCCATTCTCTTAGAGTGGCATCTCTGTCAACAGACAAGCTGGCCTCATTTCTGGAGCATGTTACTCAGTGTTTTGTTACCAAAACTGTGGAGGTGCTGCATTTCTTGAGGCCAAGTTGAAGGATCAAATACTAAAAACTGATCGCATGATTTGAGTGATTCATATCTACTTTCAAACTCTTGAATTAAACCTCTCAATACATCAGTCTTGTCCCTGTCAGCATCAGCATTTGAAACAGCTTCTTTCCTGTACTCGCCTTCACTGTCAAGCAGTAGTGTCAGCTGTCCAATAGCTACCATGAGCTCATCTTTGCATTCACCAATAGTCAGCTTCTCTTGCTGGAACCTGAGAGATGTGAAGTGCAAAATCTTTCCAGTGTCAAGCATGTTGGCTAGAAAACACTGAAAACGCTCTGTGCCTCTGTTTTAGTTCACTGCCATCACTTGTAGCCACATGAATTTGAATGGCAGGTAATAGCCTCCATATTTTCAACAAAGTCTCTTGTCTCAGTATGGAACCATGCGATCAGCTGACTTAGCGCAGTTTTCGAGTGTGTGGGCAGTACACAGGATATGTACAAGTGAATCCCCGATCGCAACCATTTGACGCAATTTGGGAAGGACCCCGTTGTAAACTCCAACGTTCACCGCAGCTCCGTCTGTGCATATGGAAACCAGCTTCGTCTTCCACTCATCCCCTAAACCACAAGCATGGAAGAGCTGCATAAGTCCATTCACTATGTCCTGTGCTGTTCAGTTCACACCCAGATTAATTAATCCAAGGAAATCTGAGGTAATCTCTCCGTTGTTAGACACAGACACAATGTACACAATTTCCTGCTCCAGTTTTGTTATGTCTTCTGATCCATCAAAAAGCACACCCCAGAATTCGGCCGCTTTCAGTTTTTCATTCAGTTCTGAACTTATTGACTGTGCAATGCACTGAAGGATGCGGGCTCCCCCTTCTTGTGAATGATATGCGTTGCCGACGTTCACTCCAAGCCTTTTAAAAAGCACAATATCCTCCTCATATGAACGCATGGGACGTGCATGCTTTGCTTTGTGAAAGGCCAACAGAACAATATTACAAAGTGCTTAACGCTGTTCTTCATTGAGTTTATCCTGCCACCTGTCCAGGGGTGGACTGGATTTCTGATCAAGGCTGCACCTGTTATCTATAGTTTGCAGTATTTTCATGTGCTCTTTACTCTTCTCGTGCTTTTCAAAAGCTGGGTGGCTGAAATTTTTTGTTCCCATATAAAAAGGCACTGCTTTTATCTGCAAGACTGGGATTTTCATGGCATAATCAAATAAGCTAACTACTCTCTGGAGCCCGCCTATGTTATCGTGGTCCAAAAACGCCAAACATATGGTGCGAAAACACGCTTCACGTTGTAATTCACGTAGCGCATCGATAATTTTGACCACGCATGTGCACCTGCGCACCACTTATGTGCATCCCTGAATATAGACAATAACTAGATAAAACATGAAACAAAGAAAGAAAACAAATCTCCAAGAAATGAAACACAGAACAAAGACACAGAGATAAAAGGGGTTTCTAAACAAACAAATAAATGAATACAGGCTACAAACTTTAGCAGGGTGTTGCATTTATTTTTTGGGATTTTTATTCTGTAGATTTGCCAGGGAAAAACGTCTGGGAAATCTGCTCACACCAACACATCATCTCCAGGGAGAAGGTGAGGTCACTCAGAGGTTGAGTGTGTCTCTGGGATAAACTATAGCTCCCTTTAAGAATTTAGATTTATTATAAGGTTATTAATCTTCCCTTCTCGTGCATTCTGTAGTCCATTTTATTTATTCATTCATTTATTGTCTGTAAGCCCTTATCCAGTTCCAGGTGGTCCGGAGCCTACCCAGAATCACTGGCGGTAATGATTCCAGGTAGACTCTGGACCCACAGCGACCCTGAACTGGATAAGGGTTACAGATAATGAATGAATGAATGCACAGGTGCATATTTCTCCAGCAAAACTGGCGATCCTAGCTTCTAGAGATCCTAGCTTCATGGTGTTAAAAAATGTTTTGATGTTGGTGGTTCAACATGAGGTTTTAATGATTTTTGTCAGAACAGGAAACATGTAATTTGTCAGCTGCACGCTGGTTACTTGTTGCCTTGGTGTAAAAAAAGAGGGCATCTGAGGACTGAGGATCTATTCTTTTGAGGATTGAGGTAGAATTGGAATTTTTTTTTTTTTTAAACACTAGAGGGCATCTGAACTCCAAAACTGGGTCCAGCTGGTTCTACAGGTTAGAATCCATCTTTGGGACAGATCCCAGTGATGCCATAGACCAGAGCATAGCCCTTCAGAATCCAATAACATTGGATTCATGTGTGTATGAGAGAGAGTGTGTGAGAGAGAAAATGGGACAAGGATTGAGGTTGAATTGGCATTTTTTTTTTTTTTAAAACACTACAGGGCATCTGAACTCCAAAACTGGGTCCAGCTCGTTCTACAGGTTAGAATCCATCCTTGAGACAGATCCCAGTGTTGCCATAGAACAGAACATAACCCTTCAGAATCCAATAACATTGGATTTGTGTGTGTGTGTGTGTGGGAATGGGATGGAGATTGGGCTAGAATTTGCCCCGGCTGCATCTAAACTGGATATCTGTCGGGAACCGAAGGTCCTCCTACCATTGCTCCATTTACTAAGCCAAGTTTGAACCTCTCTGCAATCTGTCAGTTACTTTTTTTAAATTGTTGGTTGTTTTTGTGCGTGTTTCACTTAGATAGCTTCTGTTATTACTATATTTTACTCTAAAGCAGAAAGACATATTCCAGTCAAAGTAAACAGTTTGATTGACAGTCCTAGGCCATCAGTTGGTAGGAGAAGGGGCACATTTACACCCATACCATTTTCTGTTGATGGCTCAGTTAGTACAATTGATCCACCTGATCTTGAAGTGCCTGTGGCAGACAGTGAAGGTATACTTCCTGCATCTCACCAAACTGGTGTCTCTCAAACATCACATCCTGTCACTGCATCTACGCCAAATTGCACACATGATCCATCTAGTTTGGTTGATCAAATGAGCAGCATAGTACAACAGATTAGCCAACAGTTAGCAGTTAGCATCTTATCTCACATTTCGTCATCCAGCCCACTAGCTTCTCATGTAGCAAATACACAAGCTGACATTAGTCATAAGTCTCAGTCCATGAACAGTCAAGTTGATCTGTCACAGGTTCAGTTGGTCACACCAAGGAAAGTTAAAGAACCTCCAACCTTTAAAGGGGATGGCTCAGACAGTCTCTATAAATGAATGGGAGGACCTTATGAGAACTTTTATAAAAAGGACGAAGCTCAGATTTGAGGAGCAGGCTGAAGAGATCCTTGTGCATTTGTGAGGAAAAGCAAAAGATCGTGAGATTTAGGATTCGAAATAGTAATCTTGACATTCAGAACCACCCTGACAATTTATAGCCTTCTGAGGAAACACTTCAGCTGTACTAAGTATTCTTCTGTTCCCCTAGCTGACATTTACACAATATTGCCTAAGGACAAGGAAGGTCCCTATGATTATTGGTTAAGACTTAAAGCTGCTGATACTGCTGCAGAACGTCTAAATGAACAGGGTAGGTCACTAGACAATACTGCAATGGAAGTGACACGTATGTGTAATGTGGCAGCTCACCCAGGGGTGGATTGAAACAGGGCAAGCCACCAACAGAGCACTAGAGAAATAGGCCTCAAGTGCAGAGACACACAAACAACCCTAACTCTGGAAGTTAGGAACACCGAGACAAAATGAAACAGGAAAACTGATCAGCTCAGAATTGAGCAAAAGAAAACAAAGGCAAGAGAGCTTCCCAAAACAAAAGGGAGGGACAAGATGAGACAAAAGAAATTAAAGATAGAACACAACTTATTTCTAATTATTTAATTATACTAAAAAACAGTAAAGAAAAGATAATATTGAATCCCAGGAGAAACCAGAGAGAAAGCTCTGGTGGAAAAACAGAAGATAGAGTGACCCAGGAGAACACTCAAGAGCCTTTACCAAATTACCAGCCAGACTTGCACAGCACTCTGAAAAGAGGAACCCAAGACTGAGCACAGAGGTGTGTGTTGGCTTCCCTTAAGTAGGAGTAGCCCAGGTGGAACCAATTGCCCAAATTAAGAGTGTCTCTGTCTCCCTCTAGTGACTGGGGTGGCTTAGCAGGCAGCCTCACCCCAGCCCCAGGCAGACCTCTTACAGTATGTTCATTAGAAACTGCCCAGGCAAAGACCTGGCCCTTAAATTTAGATCCAAGCCAAGTGGTCAGTGAATGAGGTACAGGAAGTGTTGAGTGAGTTTCATGCTGAAACAAGCTTCACATCCTCTGCTCCTGTGTACACTGAGAAAAAAAAAGCAGTATCACTGTGAACAAAGCAGAGGTGTGTCCTAGCCCAGTTGCTACTTCCAGCAGTCAAGTGGTGCAGCTACCGTCTAGCTCTGACCATAGTAGTTTAGCTCATGTTGTGGAGATGCTGGAGAAAATATTGCTGCGTGATGCTGGAGCAGTACAGTCTGGCTTTCAGAGAGGAACTTCTAATAAGCTGCCCAGAATTGAAGGCTTTGACAGCACACCTTGCTCTATCTGCAATAATGTCGCTCATTCTACTCTTTCACACTGCCGTGAGAAGAAACTATGTTTTCAGTGCCATTCAGCTGGTCACATGCCACAACTGCACTGAGAGGACAAGTCTTTCCCCTCAGCACCAGGGAAACTAGCCAGTCTGCACTTTGGGGAGGGCAGCGCAGATGAGCATGGTGAGCCTCCCAACGAGAAAATAGGAGTTGATGACATTCACGATAGTGAATCCTTTTATGAATCTTACACTTCCCTATGTCTTTGTCCAAAACATACATTTTTCTTGGTTCTCAGAGAATCGCAACAGCTGACAGCTTGTTCTATGCCTCAGTAGATGTCCATGATGGTCTTACTTTCAGAGCAATGATAAACAGTGGATCAATGGCTTGCACCCAAAGTGAAGCTGCATAAGAAAGCATTTTGCTGCACTGTCCTGGCGTTATGAGGAAAGAGGTTGAAAACATTGTTATTGTTGGATGTGGTGGTAATCATATTACTCCTAAGGGCTTGTATGTCCTTAATGTCACGGTCTATGGGTGTAAGATGATCATTCCAGCACTAGTTGTGCCAGGCCAAACAGAGCAGATGATCTTGGGGAGTAATGCAATCACGCACCTGTTAGCATCGCTGAAAAGCAGTTATTGGAAGTTGATGTCCTTACCTTGCAGGGCTCAGCATGATGAGCTCCATCAATTCATGTCACTGTTGTCCAATACTGAGAGATGGAAAGGTGAATCTGTTCCTGAGAAAAAGTGGGCACAGGTTAAAGGGTTAAAAGAAAAGGTTACAGAGTACACAGGTTAAAAGATGTGTGATTCTTGAGCCAAGATTCTTGTATGGGGCAGGTTACCTGATTCGTCATCAATGTCATCAGGCAGCACAATACTTGTGGAGCCTACACAATCAAGAGCCAGGCCAAAGCACATACTTGTTGGAAGAATCATCCCTTCTTTGTGGGGTAATGGGTGGGTGCCAGTCAATCCCTCCAGTCATGCTGTTGTTTTGAAAAAGAATGCAAAGATTGCGGATGTTTCTCTCTGCGTTGTGGTGGAGGATCTGTCCACTCCTAATGAGGTCCGTTGTGCCATGCAATGCACTCAAATTGCACAATCACAGTCCAGGTCAAATGAAGACATGACACAGGTCTTAGAGACTCTAGGATTAATGGATCTAGACTTAAAATCTTGTGAGTTATCACTGGAATGGAAGGACAAGCTGTTCTGACTTATTGAGCAGTATGAGTCTGTGTTTTCCAGACACAAAATGGACTGTGGTGAAGCTAAAGGCTTTGTGCATCACATTTACTTAGTCAACAGTAAGCCTTTCCGGTTACCCTACCGGCGTATTCGTCCATATCATTATAAGGAACTGAGGACTGTTTTGAATGAAATGGAAGAAAAGGCCATTATACAGAAGTCATGCAGTGAATATGCATCACCGCTTGTGTTGGTGTGGAAGAAAAACGGTGATCTTAGGATTTGCACCAACTTTAGATGGCTCAATGCTAGAACCGTGAAGGATACATATCCATTACCTCACCAAGCTGATACTCTGGCAGCACTTGGTGGCAACGCATTCTTCTCCACCATGGACCTCACGTCAGATTTTTATAACATCCCTCTCCATGAGGAAGACAGGAAATACACTGCCTTTTCATCACTTTTTGGGCTTCATATATACACTCGTCTTCCTCAGGGGTTATGTAACAGTCCTGCCACGTTCATGCGTATGATAATGTCTATATTTGGTGACCAGAACTTTTCAAGCCTACTTTGCTACTTGGATGATCTTCTGGTATTTGCTCCTACTGAAGAGGTCGCCCTCCTGACGATGGAGATGGTGTTCTCCCGACTGGCAGACCACAGTCTTAACTTCTCACCTAAAAAATGCTCCTTCCTTCAGAGGTCTGTGAAGTTTCTTGGCCACATCATATGTGAGGAAGGTTTTGAAATTGATCCAGAGAAGGTCAAAGTCATCAGTGACATCCAGGCAACAGACCTCATGGAGGATGACAAAAAGTCACCATGTGCAAAGAAGATCAGGTCATTTTTAGATATGGTCATGTATTATCAGTATTTTCATTGAGGGGTGCTCTGCAAAGGCCAAAGCCCTATTTAAGCTCACTGCTGAGCCTGGCATACGAAAATTTGGGAAGAGAGGGCGCAGAACCCCCAAGAGAGCAGCACATACCAAACTGTCTCCATCTGACTGGTCCGCTGAATTCCAACAACTGTCATGAGGTTCAGAAATAGAGTGATGATTACGTTAGAACAGGGGTGTCAAACCAAATCCATGGAGGACCATGTGGGTGCAGGTGTTCTTTTCAACCACACAAAAGCCCCACACTACTGAAAGTCAAGATCTATTGATTAGTTCCAATGATTAAAAACAGGTGGTATGAGGTGTGGCTTCTGCGTGGTTGGAAAGAAAACCTGCACCCACACGGCCCTCCGTGGATCTGGTTTGACACCCCTGCATTAGAAGGATGGTCGATAACCCTACACTGCATGCTGCAGGGCATTCTGTGACATCAGAGAAGGTTGCTGTTTTGTTCACTGCACAGCATACAGGTGGGGTGAGTCAGATGTTGGGAATAGGCACCAACATTCCCCGGCTTCAAGAGGAAAATCCCAGCACTACCCTTCCGCAGAGCCGACTGTTTGCTCTGCAAGAACAGGATGGCACTATAGGCAGAATCATGTTTTATGTGCAGAGACATAAACGGCCCAAGAAACGTGAGTGAGCCGCTGAGCCTTGTAGTGTCATTAAAATTCTTAAGCACTGGAATAAACTCACTCTATGGAATGGTATGTTGTACAAAACAAGAAAAGACCATCGCACAACCACAAAGCGTTTCCTATTTGTAGTTCCTGACTCTTTGAAGAAGGAGGTCCTGCATGGCCTTCACAACGCTGCAGGCCACCAGGGCTAGTCTCGGATTTGTCCCTAGCCAGGCAGAATTTTTTTGGATTGGCATGGAGCGTGATATTGTTAACCATGTTAGGGCATGTGACCGATGCATTATGGGCAAGACACCTGAACCACACGCTTGTGCTCCACTCATAGTCATGGGGCGGCACGGTGGCACAGCAGGTAGTGTCGCAGTCACACAGCTCCAGGGACCTGGAGGTTGTGGGTTTGTTTCCCGCTTCGGGTGACTGTCTGTGAGGAGTTGGTGTGTTCTCCACGTGTCCGCGTGGGTTTCCTCCGGGTGCTCTGGTTTCCTCCCACAGTCCAAAAACACACGTTGGTAGGTAGATTGGCCACTCAAAGGTGTCCGTAGGTGTGAGTGTGTGTGTTGCCCTGTGAAGGACTGGCGCCCCCTCAAGGGTGTATTCCCGCCTTGCGCCCAATGACTCCAGGTAGGCTCTGGACCCACCGCGACCCTGAACTGGATAAGTGGTTACAGATAATGAATGAACAAATGGTCAGTCATTTTGAGTTTGTGACTCATTTAAAGAGGGACCTATTAGAGGCTGGCCAAATTGTGCGGAAGGACACTCTTAGAGAGCAGACACGTCATGCTAAGCTGTATGACAGGAAGGCGAAAGGATCTCCCTTGGCAGTTGGGGATAGAGTGCTTCTTGCCAACAGAGGTGAAAGGGGGAAATTGAAGATAGCAGACAGGTGGGAGTCAACCCTGTATGAAGTTGTGTCTGTGAGACCAAACATAAATGTCTACAGAGTCAGGGATTCTCTGACAGGCAAGGAGAAGGTCGTTCACAGAAATCTTGTGTTACCTGTGAATTTCTTACCTCTGGATGATGAGGTGGATGTGGCTTTAGTTCAGTTTAATGAAGAGGACTCCACTTGTGGATGTGATGCTGTTGTGCCTGATGAGGTAGTAGGATGTGATGAACGTACAACGTCCTGGCTCTTACAGTGTGATGTTGTTGGTGAATCACATGTAGATGTGAACACAGTGCCCCAAGGCTCATCTGGCCATCTTAATGAGGGGTCCGACATGATCTCTCCCCTTGAATGCTCAGATAGTGGTTCAAGGCAGTCGACCCTAGTTCATAGCAGTGACAGTTTCACAGTCAGCACCACTGATAGCTCACTTCAGCCATCACTTATTTCACTTGATCATATTCAGTCACATGTAGACAAACCAGACTCTGCTACTCAAGACTCTGCAATCTGCACACAGCCCATTGCTGCTCATACTAGGGTTGGTAGAGTCATTAGGCCCCCCACGGATCTTATTTGTGAGATGAATGGCCAAGTTTTGAGTAGCTAAGGACCTACTGTAGGTTCTCTGTTATCTTTTCAGGAATGCTGTGGTTAGTACCTGACAAATGTGGTCTAGTTATGAAGTGGAGAATGGGTCAGGGGCGCCCAAGGCTCACTGATATAAGGGGAAAAGCCTAGACGCAATCTAACAGAAGAGCTGCTGTAGCACCCACTGCTGAAAGAGTTAATAATGGATTGTAATTTGCCATGTGACCATGCTGACCCCTTCAGTCTCTTGGGCACCAGTGAGTCTTGAGTGCCCTTCACTCTGTGGCTCCACAAGTTCTGCTGGTTTGGAGGTGTTCTGGCTACAGCATTTTGGGAATATCACTCAAGTACCTACATTTGCTTTTAAATCAAATGACGAACAATGATGCAGTTATATATAACCATTGTTAACATTGTTATATAAAATGCATTTTATTTGCATCATAGTTCAGGCCAAATCATAGAACAACAGTATAAATGCAGCTGTCATTATATTAGTCACAGCCACCATTAAAGTCCCCTTATCAATTACAGATAGATGTTTGTGGGTATAATTTTTTCACCTGCTATTAATTCATTTGTTAATGCGCAGGGCCCCCCACAGGATTCACACGGGGAGGTATTAGCCTCAGTGCTGCAGTGACACAGTGACATCGTAATGATGAGGTAATAACATGATAATAACATGCTAAATAATATTACACTGCACTGATTTAATAACAAATGGGGAAAATTGCGCAAAAGTAAAGAATCAGAGACATTTGCCTGTTCAAGGGAAACTGAGCAGATATTTAAAAAATTAATATTATTCATCAGACATCAGACGTCCCACAATGAAGATGTAAATATAGCATTGTTTGACACAGTAAGTGATCATTTGTTGGAATGAGCAAAATAAAAAGGCACTCTGTACCCCAACTTCTTCATGATTCAACAGTTATGTCTTATTGTCTTTCTACTATGCCCCATTCATACAGACGTATACACTCAGTATTGGGGAGATGAACACTGCATCACTGAGAATGTCCAAAAGAAAAAGAATTCTAATGAAAGGTAAGGTGTAATATACAATATATTTCATTAATTACACTGAAAATAGATTTTATTACTGGACGTATTCCACTTAAACATAAAGGAATTATCTACATGTCTAGAACTGGAGAGAATTAGAGGAAAGGACTGCACACTTTTTGCAACTAATTAATGCACTAAAAACACCAAGACCTCTCTAAGGTAACTGATGAATTTATAATTTGGCTTTTAGTGCATGAAAAGGTCACAGATATGTGTAATAATTCTGTGTGTGTATATATATATATTTCATTGGTCATTAATTAAAAGTACTACGACCCTATTAACACAATCAACAAAATCACACCACACTCCATATCTCATGATTTCAATGCCCCACCCCCTTTTGACCCTTTTGGCTTCTCAACCAATCAGGAGTGTCTATTTGACCGGAATTCCCGCCTTCCCTACGTCCAATCATAAGCATGAATTTTACCAGGGAAATCCCGCCCTTCCCTCAACCAATCATAAACTTGTATTTTAATTTTAAGGGAATTCCCGCCCTTTCTCCTTAATCAATAAGAAGCATTCATTGATCACTCACGCACACACATACTTAAAAAAACTTATATATAGATAACAAACATTTGTCACGTAAACATACACACCTCCACAAACAGCCACATAACAGAAGATAACGAGATCAGTCCATACAATTACTTATACACGCACACACAAACACAAGCATATGTGTTGAATAGATACCATACCTGTTAAAAGAAAAAGCCTTGTATAATTTTGTTTTAAATCTTATATTTTAATTTACTATTAATTTTGTTTACGATCTGTGAATGTGATCAGGGGGAGGTTACATTTCAAGACTCTGCTTAAAACAGATATCACAAGCTGATCTAAAACAATAATATTAAATGATTTACCCAAATACTATCATTAAATTATATATAATTATCTGAGTCCATCTACAAATGATTAATAGTGTTTTAGTGATAAAAAATTGTTTTAAAAATATTCATTAGTTTATTATATCTTCTCCCTTGAAAAACGGGATAGTGTTTTTTGAAGAGGGTTCTTATCACCGAGGTGTGACACACACACATCATTCACACACACACACACACACACACACACACACACACACACACACCTCCACCATCTCTTGCTACACATACAAAAAATTGTTTCTGGTTTAAAAAACAATCATTTTCTTTCCCTTCAAAAAACGATTATGCACAAGCTAGTATAGGACCCCCACCCAGGTTTACAACCCAACACCCTTGTTACATACATTTGATTTTATGATAAATGACTCAGCAATTCATAAGAGTGGAGTCTTAACGCTAAAAAATGATCCATTTTACCAAAAACAACTGAGAGCGACGTTTGTTTGACATACAGCTCAGACTGGAACCAAAATCTACAGGTAATAACTGACATTCTGTTATTTTAAAAGCCTTGAAAAACTTACCTTGTTGTCTGCTCTTAAAGAACATTTGGTAGCAACTTTATTTTTAAGAGTGCAATACCTATCCAGAATCATTGGTCATATTTGATTAATTCTAACCATAATATTTTTAGTTTTAATAGAGAAGAAGACACACAATGGCTAATTTTCTGCATGCGCCAAGAAAGTTACCCGCATCATTTCTTAACCGAGCGTCTTCACAGATCTCTGAATCAGACAATGTTAAAACGTGGCAATTAAGAAATGGATTGTACTTTGGATTTAAGTTTGATCTAGAGAGAGACAGCGTATCATTTTTCAACAGCTCAACAGTGTTGCAGAGATGCCCCCAAAATTTTTATGCTTCATCTGAACGATTGGGACAATTTCAGTAACCATTGCTACGAGCTCAACACTAAAATTATGTATAATAATCTGTATTCTTTTCAATATTTCAAGATCCTCATCAAACCTTGGAATTCAACAAGAGCTGTGACATCGCACACTTTTGCTCTCCAATTCGTAAGGAATGTTAAAGGAACGTGTTTTGTCTGCTTGTCGATGTTATACAGTCACAAAAGAAATGCACCTGATACGGGATTTTCTTCACACCGTGATTCCTGTGTGAAAATAGAATGAAATGACTGGAAAAATATATATAAAGAAAGTTTTGAAAACATTGAACAAATGTTTAATGAATCTGAGAGGATTAAAGTTTGAATAGAATTAAACTCAGACTGGGTGACGTTTTTGAAAGTGACGTCAGTTACCCATTTGGGGTCGAGGGTACACTCCCAAAATTCTTGAGAGATAAAAACAAGCGACACTCTCTCTCTTTCTCTCTCTCTCTCTCTCCACAAGTCACTCTTGTCTCAGAAAGTGACAACAGAACGTCCGCTGAAAATGGCTCAGAAATTTGTCAACCTGTACTACGCTCAAAACTGTGGCAATGCCACTTCTTTTTCAAACTACGTGTGAGGATGGAACTTCAGAATCTTTCCACCCCACTGGTGAGGATGCTGCTTCAGAATCTTTCCAACCAGAGGCGATTGCTCTAAGACTGAAAGGGAAGCTCAGCTTCCCCTAAAAAGTCAAAAAATAAGTGATCAAATATATTCTGTTGTGTGTACATGTCATTGAATAAATATGCACTACAACGCGCTCAACTTTTGTTCAGAATCAGCTTCTTATCACTGGTAAAGACGCGGCTTTCCTCTCAATCATTCCCACAGCTTCACAGTGCTTTAAACAGTGAGGACGCTGAGCGTCCACAGAGTTCAATGGAGAAGCAGCAAAGTGCAGGGAAACGAGACGGGTGATTGGATAAATGCTGGGCTTTGTCTCGCCCATCGTTCGCTTTGCTAAAAACGACTAGCGACAAATTGAGCTTCTATTTCTGGTGGGGTTTTTGTAGCTGCTTGTGTTTGGAGACTGACTTCTATCACTCTTTCTGACTTCTATCGCAGTTTCTGTCCAGCGGGTGCTGCTGAGCCCCTCCACCGTCACAAAGCACTCACAGGCGGACACACTTCACATGGGTCAAGGCTGTTTAAGCCTAGCTCTGCTGGCCATTGAGAGGACACTAGTCAAGTCCCTGGAAAAGACGCCTTGTTGGTACGACAGGGTCACAGATCATTTTCTTGAAAAGGAACGGAGGGTAGAATTTACGTATAAATAAACCGACACATTTTATGATGTAGGCCGAAATTGAGCTTCCCCTCCTTGAAAGACCAGCATCCGCCAGTTTCCAACCCACGGGTGAGGATGAAGGGTATGTTAACCCATATATGCTCTCAATCATCCAGGCTTTTACTGCTGACCTCCTTGAGAAGGTGATTCAGACTGATATGATAGAAAACTGCAACGGCTGCATCGTTGACCATCCATCGCAACTCTTGCTTGTTTGATCCATAAGAATTTTACTTACATGTCAATGCTAAAAGGCTTCTCAAGAATCGCCCATGTCTTAAATTTGTCTTAGCGAAAGTCTTGCATTTGTGTGGTTACTTTAATATCCCAACTTTGGAAAAATTGTTGGGGTCGTTTGAAACGATTGTGTGCGATTTGCGAAAGAAGATGAACATCACAGCTGCTCTGAAAGAGATCAAGGACAAAGCCCCAACAATCTACCCTAAAAAAGTCAATATATTGACTACTGCGATATTTGTAGTGTAGTAAGGTACACCACAAATATATACATATAATTTTATAATTTGTTTTATAGCCTTGACCTTATTCAAACTCCTCCAATATCTGATATTTGACTTAATGAAATTAATTAGAATTTATAATTGGCTTAAGCAATTAAAACATTAATAATTAGTTTGAGAATGAATAATAATCATGCTAAATGAGTTCTTCAGGATTTTCAGAAATTCTAATGAACAAATGGCAAACACTGTGACTTCAAATAATGAGAGTTTTATTAATAAAAAGAAGATATTTAGTTAACATAGCACAACTTTGTAATCTCACGGTGTCCGGCAGGAGGAACTGATTTTGACCTTAAGGTGAGCTAGGCGCTTCTGGCTTGTGTCTAGTGTTGCTAACTAAGGTTAATAAATGGTAAATGATAAAGAGGGTTTATTTATACAAAATTTATCAAGAAGTTTAATTCGGTTTCAGCTCTGGAAGTGCATAAGTTTAGCTTACTTTTTCGTCGATTTTCACTACTCGTTGCGTACAAAGGCTCTCTGAGGTCCTGGGAGTTATGGCGTCTTGCTTGATTTCGCGGTCTCAGAAGTTTCCGGGCTGAGTCCGCATGGAGGCTTTTCTTCGTCGGTTGAGTCGCCTTGGCGTACTCGGAGCGTGATGACGCCGGTGACAGGATCCTCTGGCTCAATGTCGTGAGTAGGAGCGTCCAACTATATGGACGTTTAGACGAAAGTTCCGTTGGTTATTGCGAATCCAGAACTGAAACCGATTTAATAAACTTGCTTATTCTAAGACCTTTTGGTGTCTCGGCAGTGTTTCCTTACCCTGGCCACGAATAAGTTCACCTGCTTCGATCAGTCGTGAGATTAAACTTCGATGGGTAATAAACATAAACAAGATTAAAAGAAAAGAAAGATATTCAAATTACTCGACGTATTAGTAAAACTTCATATGATCAGCTAATTTCGAGACGTCTCTCGTAAGCTTTAAATGAAGTCCCTGAGTTTTTCTTTGTTTAGTCGTCGTCGTGTATAAGAAAGGGTTTGTTGTTCAGAGTTCTCGTCGGCGTCCTCTCTTTCCAGCTTTCTTTTGTAGTCCGTTACTTCTGTAGAGTCCTCGCAACTCTTCAGACCTTCGAACTGAATGTGAGCAGTCGAGCTGCTGTTTTCAAGGCTGGCGCGGTCACGCCCTAATGGGAGGCGTCCTCTTTCTGATTGGACGCGAGTCCAGGCTCACGTGACTCTCGCGAGGGAGAGAGAGAGAGAGTAGGAGGAGGGGGTTTGAATCTGTGATTCATACATAAGGAATATGAGTTTCTCGTATCAAAATTCTTATACCTGTTATCAACATATAACAATGAGTACATTGGACTATTAATATCAGACATTTACATAAGGTCCCATCTTGAGTACATTGTTCACGTCCAATTCGTGATGATACGCTGAAAAATAAAACATTAATCCATTTTCTCTCATTCAGAGACAAAACTGATCTTTGTAATAGAAACAATCGGCACTATACATCATTTCATTAGAAGGTAGGCATTCATCTGAGGGTACAGAAAGTGACATTAATACATTCGTTTATATACAAATAATTCAGAGTTCGATTATTTTCGCTATTGTCTTGCGGCGACTCCGAGCGAGGCGTAGTTTCGCCAGTGTCCATTTCGTGTCGCTGTTGATCCATGCTTCGGTTGGTGATTCACGGGAGTTCACTCGAGGTCACTTTTGGTTTGACCATCTGGGCTGTCTGTTTAGTTGTTTGAGATAAGGATTGAGACATTGAGGTGCCACTTTGTCCCAAGCGGGATTATAGCTCTCTTCTTTGTTTGAGGTTCTTGTCTCTTAAGAGTATCATAAAATAGGTTATCTCGAGTTCCTGAAGAGGTTAGGGGATCCAGATGCCCTGGAGAGTCTTTGATCTTTATGTGCGTGTGCGTGCGTGTGTGGCTTTGCAACCCCGCGGGCACAAACAGTCCTGTGGAATGTTGGATGTTGTCACAGACGAAAAGGTCCTATTCAGACTGGAAAAGTTTTAATTCAAACTTTTCATTTCTTCATTGTCCAGTATTCATATTTGGTCCATGCTCCACTACATATTATTGACTACTGGGATCATCAATTTCATCATCTCATGCATCGTTTCACCTCACCTATCCATGAAAACATCTGAATGTGCCGGTAACACCTCTGAAATTATTATTTTTTATTTTATTTTATTTTTTAATTATACATTTATTTTATGTATATATTTTAATTTTATTTTATTTTATTTGTAAACAAATGTTTGTTTATTTTTGAAAAGTAATTGTACATTTATTTTGTTTAATTATTTTATTTTTTGTTTTATTTTATTTTTTAAAAATATTTAACCAAAAGTGTGATTTAGAAAAGTAATTATTATATATATATATATATATATATATATATATATATATATATATATATATATATATATATATAGAGAGAGAGAGAGAGAGAGAGAGAGAGAGAGAGATATTTCATTATACTTTTATTTTATTTTTTAAAACTATGTTACAAAAGTGTGTGATTTTCAAAATATTAACTATATTTATATTTATTTTATTTTATATTTTTATTTTTTAGTTATACAATTATTTTTAAAAGCTATGAAACCAAAGTGTGATTTTGAAAAACAATAATAAATATCTTAAACAATGTGTGATTTTTGAAAAGTAATAAATTAAATTAATTCATACAGTGTGTTTTGAAAATAAAACGTTTGACTCTGTGTCTTGTTTAATTATTAAACTAAACTAAACTAATTAAAAGTATATTATTATTATTATTATTATTACAATAAAAAATAATTAAATGATTTTTTTCTTTTTTCTAACACAAATAAATTAGGTCCCAAGGTACCTGAATATAAATCAATAAAATATTGAGTTCACACATATTTGACTCATTATTACAAAAATGATGAAGCAGTTGAGGCATATCTATTACACACCATCAAATCCAGGGTCAGAGAGGTTGAAAGTTTGCAAAGAGCTATTGTTGAGAAAATTGGTAAAAGGGTAAACGATGGTGTTTTTGTGAAAAACATGGATGAGCAATGGCAAGCTGATTTAGTGGATATGACTAGTTTATCAGAGAATAATGAGAATATGAAATTTATGTTAACTTGTATAGATATTTTATCTAAATATGCTTGGGTACGTGTATTACGGAACAAATCAGGAGCTGAGGTGACAAAAGTTTGAGTCTATTCTGATGGAATCGAGAGTTCCTAAAAAACTGCAAACTGATGAAGAAAAATATTTTTTTAATAAAAACTTTTATTAAAAAAATGATTAATGAACAAGTTGTAGTGGATGTTGGTCATACACCCCGATACATATACATATAATTTTATAATTTGTTTTATAGCCTTGACCTTATTCAAACTCCTCCAACCTCTGATATTTGACTTAATGATATTAATTAAGATTTATAATTGGTTTAAGCAATTAAAATATTAATAATTAGTTTGAGAATGAATAATAATCATGCTAAATGAGTTCTTCAGGATTTTCAGAAATTCTAATGAATAAATTGCAAACACTGTGACTTCAAATAATGAGAGTTTTATTAATAAAAAGAAGATATTTAGTTAACATAGCACAACCTTGTAATCTCACGGTGTCCGGCAGGGGGAACTGATTTTGACCTTAAGGTGAGCTAGGCACTTCTAACTTGTGACTAAGGTTACTAACTAAGGTTTAATTAATACAGAATTTATCAAGAACTTAATTCGGTGTTCAGCTCTGGAAGTGCATAAGTTTAGCTTACTTTTCGTCGGTTTTTCACCACTCGTTTGGATGCAGAGGCTCTTTGGAATCCTGGGAATGGAGGCGTCTCACTTAGTCTCGCGGTTCTTACCGCAGAAGCGTCCAGGCTGGTTTAGCGTGGAGGTCTTTCTTGTTGATTGAGTTGTCTCGGGCGTACCCGGAGGGTGATGACGCAGGCGGCAGGATCCTCTCTTCGGCCTTCGGTCCGGAGTGGGAGAGTCCAAAATATGGACGTTTAGACGAAAGTTCGCTGGTTGCTGCAGCTCCAGAACTGAAAAACCGCTTCAATAAACTCACTTATTCTAAGACTCTATGGTACCTCGGCAGTGTTTCCTTATTCTGGCCACGAATAAGTTCCCCTGCTTCGATTAGTCGTGAGATTAATCTTAGGTAGGTAATAAACATAAACAAGATTAAAAGAAAAGAAAGATATTCAAATTATTCGACTTATTAGTTAAACTTCATACTCTTAGCTAATTTCGAGACGTCTCTCGTAAGCTTTTCTGAAGTCTCTGAGAGGGTTCCTTTGTTTCGTTGTCGGCGTGGAAGAGACAGCGTTTTTTTGTTGTTTAAGGTTTCTCGGATCTCCTCGTGGTCCTCTCTTTTTTCAGTGGTCCGTTACTTTGTAGAGTCCTCGCGACTCTTCAAACTTCGAACTCCTTGTCTGTCTTGCTGTTTGGCCTTTTCAAGGCTGGCGCGGTCACGCCCTAATGGGAGGCGTCCTCTTTCTGATTGGACGCGAGTCCAGACTCACGTGACTCTCGTGAGGGAGAGAGAGAGAGAGAGTAGGAGGAGGGGGTTTGAATCTGTGATTCATACATAAGGAATATGAGTTTCTCGTATCAAAATTCTTATACCTGTTATCAACCTATAACAATGAGTACATTGGACTATTAATATCAGACATTTACATAAGGTCCCATCTTGAGTACATTGTTCACGTCCAATTCGTGATGATACGCTGAAAAATAAAACATTAATCCATTTTCTCTCATTCAGAGACAAAACTGATCTTTGTAATAGAAACAATCGGCATTATACATCATTTCATTAGAAGGTAGGCATTCATCTGAGGGTACAGAAAGTGACATTCATACGTTCGTTTATACACAAATAACTCAGAGATCGACTATTTTCGCTATTGTCTTGCGGCGACTCCGAGCGAGGTGTAGTTCCGCCAGTGTCCATTTGGTGTCGTTGTTAATCCGTGTTTCAGCTGTTGGTTCACGGGAGTTCACTCGAGGTCACTTTGGTTTGAACATCTGTTGATCTCCGTGAAAGATAAGGATTAGACATTTAGGTGCCATTGTCATAAAAACGGGCCGTAAAAGCTCTCTTCTTTGTTTGAGGTTCCTGTCTCTTTAAGTTAGTTATCTCGACAGTTCCTGTTAGTTAAAAGAGAGAAGGGGGGTGTTGGGGCCATGTGTTACTTAAAAGGGTTCTTTTGATGTCTTTAGATTGGTTGTGTGTGTGTGGGGGCTGCTATGTTGCAGACGAAAAGTCTTCTGCAGACTGGAAAAGTTTTAATTCAAAACTTTTCATTTCTTGATTGTCCGATATTCATATTTGGCTCATACTCCACTACATTCCCCCCTTTCTTTTCAGTTTTATGGTTCTGCAGGGAGCATGGAGCTGAAAAGAAACTTTGCTGTGGAGGAAGGTGAGATCAGCAAGCATATTCAAACACATTTCCAGAGCTGATGTATTACTATTAGTGTATGGGTGCATATGGAATGTGTATGTTTGCAGGCTGAAGGGATCCTAATTATTTAGGGGCAGGTCTTGTTCAAACGCGACCTCGAGAGCTGATTCTTCGACATGGCCTTCGGCTTCATATCTAAAACTTGGGGGTTCACCTCTCTGGGCTCTCTTATGTCTAACGAATTTGACCATTTTATTAGACCAAGTTTCTAACCTGCTCTGGAGGGCTCGAGTGCGTTTGAAATAGAACCAAGCTATACCAAAGGTCAAAAGATATCCTAATCCTACCAGGGTAACTAGTAAGGTGTCCGGGGTGGACCATGCATAGGTGACAGGCTGAACTGGCCATAGGGGTTGAGACGACAGTTCTCTAAGAGTGTTATCTATGGGGGTCAGGTCAATGACTTGGGTTCCCTCATATTCTAGGCGAGTTAGTGTTTTAGTATCTAGCTCGATGGTGTGTTTGGAGAAGAACTCTGAGATTTCTACGTCGCTCTCATATTGGTCAGGGTTTAGGTGATACAGGGCCAGGTCTCCTACATGTAAGATTGCGTTTACGGGGACGTCTACCCAGAAGGTTTGGCTAGGAAGGAGTACCCTTTCTGAGGTGTCATGTTGATCATAGGTTAGTAGGGCCTCTCTAAAGGGGGTGTTAACCAACCAACGATTTCCAACAATTTCAGCTTGAGTACTGGTTACCAAACGTCGGGGCGTGACGACTACCGGGCATTGAGTATTACTCATCATAGGCTTAAGGCCACAGATCCCATTTGCGCTGTCACGAATGAAAGGTTTGCTAGGGCACAAGTAGTGAATGTCTTTAGTGAGTGTGCACATAAGCAAATTGGGTACCAGATATAGGTCAGGGTTATCGTCTTGGTATGCTACAAGAGATGTTGTTTTCACACGAACGTAGGCAGAATCTTGCCAGAAACCAACGTTGACAACATCTTTCAAACGGTATATGTTCTCAGGCGCCATTATGGGAAGGTTAATAATGAATGCTAATTCTCGGTCTTGAGGATTAACATGAATTGGGATGGCGCTACCTAAGGTATAGGCTAGGTGGGCCTGGAGATCAGTAACTACTTCTCGAGTTGCTGTGGATAAAATCTCCTGTACTAAGGATAGGGGCACCAAGTAGGGAGGGATTCTCCCCATGGCTAGGCTATCTACAGAGGAGCTGATTTCTTGTAGCATATCAGACAATAACATATTCACAAGCTGGATGTGGGCAAGGTCAAGTTGTACTACTGAAAGCATGGAGTTAACCGTCTGGAGCGTTTTGTTCAAAGCGACACTGTGAGCGTTGAGCACTACGACGGTGCCACGTAGGGTTTGCCCAATGGTTTGCAGGTGCTGCTGTTGTTTGTCTAATTGGGTTTTAATGTTCGGAATTTCCGCTTGCAATTCCCCTACTTGACGTTTAACAGTGGCTACATTGACGGCGGACGTTCCGAGACTCAGTAGTGATCCCACAGTTGCAGCTGCCATTAACAATCCGCCTATGAAGCGTTTAGGTCGTTTATTAAAACCATTTAGTTCTGATTGCGTTACGGTAAACTTTTGTAACTGGCGGAGCATGTGAGTTACGTCGGCTTCAGCATGGCTGATAGCTTCCTCAGTCCATCTAACTCCATTCCGGCCAGTCTGCAGCGTGGTTATCGGTAGGTTTTTGCTACACGCTTCGGCGGGATTCAACCGTATAAATACTCTCTGGGTATGGAGGCGGCAATTAGTGATTAGCAGTCCCGGCTGGTCTTTCAGTATTATTCCTGAGTCAGGACCTGGTTCAATCACTTCAGGGAGCACGGCGGTTCCTAGGGAGCCGACGATCAGGAGAATGAGCAGCGGGGCCATCCTACCGGAAGAGATGCTCATGGTTAGATTTAGGGTATTTATGGCGAGTCGTTTAGACAAATTATAAAATTTTTCACGGTACCCCCCTTTTGATAAAATTTTCCTAGGGTAAGCACTCTATAATAATTGACGATGAGGGACTAGGGTCTTGCACCCTGAGTGTCCTCAGTCTGGTTAGAAGCTCGTTGCCTGTTAAAGAGTGAGAGAAAAAGGGAAAAGGGATAGGAGAACTAAGGTGTGAGTAGAAGGTTATAGTTGTTTGTTAACTAACACCCTCCCTGCCTTTGGTTCTGCCGTTTATGATCTAACACAAGCGTTAGTATCCCCTACAAGTCCCATGGGGGTTGTGTGTGGTCGGATTTGGTTGCGGTGGACCCATTTGAATTCAGTACTGCCCCGAGCTTTGTTTATTTTGATCCTGTAAACAACGGGGGACAGTTTGTCTGTTATCTTGTAGGGACCGGACCATCGGGGTAGGAATTTGCGGGCCAAATTCCCCCCTGTTTTTCGCGACCTTCCAACAGGTTGGACAAAGATGTAGTACCATACCTTGTCCCCTATTTGGAGTTCATCGTGGGATGCTTTGTGATCGTAGTACGCTTTGCGACCTTCTGCACTTCTTTCCAGTTTCTGCTGGGCAAAGGCGAAAGTAGCTTTGAGGTGTTTCTGCAGGTCCTCCATATACTGATGAGTGGTGTAGGCTACGGCTATGCTAGCTTCACCTGGCTGATATAACAGATGTAGAGGCAGAGTCATTTGTCTCCCTGTCATCAACTCAAAGGGTGAGACCCCGACCGCGTCGTGTGGGGTCGCCCGTATGGCCATCAGTACGAGGGGGAGTTTGACATCCCAGTCTCGTTGGTTTGCTGCTACGTACTTTTTCAGTATGCTAACAACAGTTCGGTTGGCTCGCTCTACCTGACCTGAGCTTTGAGGATGGTAGCTAATGTGAAGGCTGGCTTTTACTCCTAAGAGTTGCCAGAGCTGCTGCATGACCTCAGCTGTGAAATGTGTCCCTCTGTCAGAGTCGACACGGCTGGGTAGGCCAAACCGTGAGAAGACATGGTTCATCAGTAAGTATGCAGTGGTTAGTGCTGTGTCATTCGGTGCGGGGAGGCATTCTACCCATTTAGTGAATGCACACGTGACTGTGAGGAAGTACTTGTTACCTCTTACTGTTCGAGTGAGTGGTCCAACCCAGTCTATCTGGAGGTTTGACCAAGGGAAGGATACTCCTTTCTTTTGCAAGGGGGCTCTATGAAGAGGATTCGAGGGTTGAAATTGGCAACATACCAGACAGCCTTTAATGTAGTCAGCCACATCTTTTACCATGTGGGGCCAATATGCCACCTGCTTGAGCGCATGGTGTGTTGCTTTGACCCCTTTGTGTCCCGCAGATGGGGAGTCATGGGCGTGCATCAGCATCACCCCCCTGTGGCACTGAGGAACCACGAACGTAGGTGAAGTGTGCGAGTCAGTGGCATGAACTAGCAAGCCTTTGACGACTTGGAGGGACGCTTTGGCGCCGTATAGGTCTTTAAGGCCTGGTATGGTGTCAAGATCTTGTGCTGCGATGGGATTAGTAGAAGGGTCAGAGACATGGCTAAGCATTTTAGAAATGGATGGGTCTCGAGCTTGGAGAGTAACTAAGTCAGCGTCCGAAAAAGCAGGGTTAATAGAGACAATGGTAGTTTTGGCATTGTCAGGCGACGCCTTTGTTATAGTTCGAGACCGTGTGACAGCTAGGACTTCGATGTCGGGTGGGTTTGGAAAAAGGGAGGGATCGAATGTCCACGATGTGCCTTCGCGGGCCCCTTGCTTGGCTAAGCTATCTGCTTGATCATTGAATTCTTTGTCATCTCCCGGGACTCGGGAGTGACCCTTCACTTTCTTCCAGTAGATCTGCAGGTCATGTGTGTCTACCAAGTGTTCGCATGCCGCGAAAAGCTCTTTGTGTTTAACTGGCTTTTTGTTTGACGTGGTGTAGTTGTTGGTTTTCCACAGTCTCAAGTGGCATGTGAAGCTTAGGCGCGCGTAGTTGGAGTCTGTGCAGATCACCAACGTTTTTATGCTTTTCTGGACTGCAGACTGGATTGTGATGAGAATTCCTGCTATTTCAGCATATTGGGAGGACTGAGCACCCAATTTGAAACTTAGGGGTTCGTGAGGCCATCCGTTTATTCCGATAATACCCACCCCTGCCATCAGGGTGTGTTCTCGGCGGAACGAACAACCATCTACATACGCAGTGACAAGGTCTTTGCATGTGTTAGGATCGAAATAGTGGTGGTTAGCCACGGTGGGTAAGAGGGTTTCTGGAGTTTGTGGCACTTGGGAAGGGATGTTTCCTTCGCATCGCCTGCAGGAAGCAAGGCCTGTGCCTAGGGGGCTCTTGTAGTTTTGTGCGTAACGCACCTCTAAGTCAAAGCTTTGGAGAGCCATTAGCCATGATGCTACTCGAGCGTTAGTTACTACACCCTCTCGAATTCGTTGGCTGTTTAGGAAAGTGACTGGTTGATGATGAGTTTCAACAATCACCTTCTGACCACCTAGGTAGTTGGAGAAATGTTTGACTGCCCACACTGTTGCTAGTAGTGCTTTTTCGCAGTCACTGTATTTGTTTTCGGCAGCCAGCATAGTTTTACTAGCATAGGCTATGACACGTTTGTCTCTGTCGTGTAATTGATACAGACCGGAGCTGAGACAGTGGTCCGAGAACCCTACTTCTAGGTAGAATTCTTTGCTACTGTCAGGATAGGCAAGGCATGGAGCCGTGCACAGTTTCGATTTTAGTGCCTGCATGGCGTGTTCTTGGGTTTCGCCCCAGGTGAACGGAGTGTCCTTTTTCAGGAGGTCATAAAGTGGACGAGCTAGGTCCGCGTAGTTCTCTATGAATTGTCGTGAGTAGTTGCATACTCCTAAGAAACTGCGGAGTTCCTTAAGATTGGTGGGTGCTGCGAGGTTTGTTACCCCTTGCACTCGACTCACTTGTGGTTCAACACCATCAGTGCTTACGAGCAGACCGACGTAATTCACTTTTGTTCTGCACCACTGACATTTGGAGAGTGATATTTTCGCACCTGCTGTTGTAAGCTGGTCAAGAACATGATCAATCTCGTCAATGTGTGCCTGTAGGGAGTGGTTACGCATGAGTATGTCGTCCACATATATGAGGGTGCCTCGCTCGCGGGCATCAGGGCATGCTTTGTTTAAGAAAATATTAAACTCCGCGGGTGAGTTGGCATATCCAAAAGGGCACCTAGTGAATGTGTACTGTCGGTTTGCGAAAGTGAAAGCGAGCTTGTGTTGGTCTTCTGCTTGCACCGGGATGGTCCAGAAGCCAGAGGCTACATCGATGGTGGAAAAGTATTTAGCGTTTCGGACCGAGGGAAGCTCTTGCTCCAATTGTGTCATCGGCCATCGAGACAAGGGAACCTGTTGATTTAGTTTCCGATAGTCGATGGTTAAGCGCCATTTACCATTTGGTTTTATGACGGGCCATAATGGTGCCGAGTACGTGCTGTTACAGGGTCGAATTATGCCCTTTTCCAGCAAGTCATCAATGATTTCTTGTACCGGTTCATAGGATGCCAACGGAATTTTGTATTGGCGGACAAACGTGGGTGGTGCTCCCGGACGAGTGGGAATACGTACTGAATGAATGTCAGTGAGACCACAGTCCGTTGAATCTTTGGAAAAAGATTTTTGATATTTAAGGAGCACTTCACAGAGTTTCTCACGTTCTTCTTTGCTTTGGAGGGCGTCGGCCTCCTTTAGAACTTGTTCGACTTGGATACGAAATTCGGAGTCAGATAGTTCTTTCGAAGTACGCGGATTTGAAGTGTTTTCTCCCGCTTCGGGAAGAAGAGATGGTTCCCGGGAGGATTCCGGGGATGAATCTATGGAAAGGACCGTGATCGTCATTTGATTGTCGTCAGCGAGATCTATCCTGCAAATGGCATCATTACTCATGTCCAGAGCTGAGAAGAGAGCAACAGCTCGTGTCGGATGAGTGTAGAACACCTTTGATTCTGCATGATCAAGAAGCAGGGATTCAGGCATTGGTCCTATGATCGGAATTCGCAACTCGAAGTCATGGAATTTCGTACTGACTAACCAACCCAGAGGAGATGAGTGAGGGATCGTCAAGGGTTGAGTGGTTTCGTTCCGTACGAATAGATAGGTGGATCTTGCTCGCGTCTCCACCAAAGGTGTGGCTTCGAGGGTGAGGCCTAGTTCGAAGAACTGAGGTGACGGTTGGAAAAGTGCATGCGCGTGGCTTAAGTGTTGGCCAGGTCGCATGACTAAGCGGATGGGTACATTTGCTGCGTTCGCAGGTACCACAAGTGAACCTTGGTTAGTGACCTGACATACCTCGGGAATAGTTTGTCCTGAGCCTAGGTTGCTGAGATCGGAGGACCAGGTTTCCGTTGAAACATCAGTCAAAGACCACAGTACACTATTGAGGGTGTCTACGTGGACGTCGAGGCGCACCAAGAAGTCACTACCAATGTAAAAGTCGTGCGGCAAGTTAGGGACGACTAAGAAATAATGGGTGATTACCCTTTTGTTCCACTGGACGGTTAAAGCGCAAATTCCATCAGTGGGTGACATTGCTTTTGATGTCAGGTTAAGAGGAAAGCGACAAGGACTGCTCACCAAAGGAATATTTGGTTGAGTGAGGCGCAGAGTGTTAAAGAGGGTTTGGCTTATGGCGGACTGGTCGGTCCATAGAGCCAGAACTGCATTGTCTACACGATAGTCCTGCATTGTGAGACCATTCACGATGGGAAGGCCTGGAGCGTCTGTTGTGGACGGCTGTGTGAAAGTGCACAGGAATGTGTTCCGTTGTTCTAACATGGCACTAGGGGGCCAGGGAGAGACTGCTGTCTCTGGTGTGGCTGCCATGGGCTCAGTTTCCTCTTCCTCGAAGTGAGGGATTTGACTTGGTGGATCTCCTATTGATTCAGGCTGGATTTCGAGGCGGCAACACTGAGCTTCCCGGTGGTGTGGGGTGCAGATGGGTAAAGGCTCACGCACTTGTGCCCAGATCTTTGACCTTTTGAAGTCAATCAGTGGTTCGAAGCGATTAAGGAGATCTTTGCCGATGAGGAAGGGAATTGTTTCGAGAGGAGACACATGGACTGGATGCACTAAGGTCATTGGTCCAATGGCTAAGTGTATTAGTGCCATAGACTGGATAGTGAGGCCTGCATGTGAATACGGCTGAATTTTAAGAGAACAGTTTTGGAGCTGTATCTCGCGATTTTCACGCCGCGCAATGGCTCGAACCTGGTGGAACAAGGCGGAAGACATGAGCGTGACATCTGATGCAGTGTCCAATAGGGCCTCATGTACTAGCCTTCTTTCCACAATGGTGGACAAGTAGAATTTGCGTGCAACCCCTTTTTCCGTTAGGTGTCCCATGAATTGTCGGACGGGTGTGTCGCCTTCAATGACTGAAGGGTCATTTGGCGTTAAACCTTCTTTACCGTCTAACTGAACAACTAAAACAGCACTGGAGGGTGGTTGCGAGTCACCCCCCTGTATCATCGGGTTTTCAGTGTTTGTTTGGGTCACGAGGAGATTGCACGGTGCGCTAGAAGACGGAGCTTCGCTTGTCACTTCTCCTACATAACTTTCTAACATTTCTGGGGTGTTAGAGGATGGCTTTGGGTTAGACCGCGAAGAGGTGATAGAAAGAACGTCAGGTTTTTTCTTTTTCTCTTTGCAAATCATTGCAAGCATTCGGCGGATGTCCTCTAACTCCTTAGAGCTGAGTTCCGTGCCTTTAAGCTTGTCTTTAGTGTGATTTTCTTTATTTTGATACCAGTATTTCTCTTTCTTTTCTCTATAGGAATCAGAAAGCTGGTTCGGAGCTGTTCGCTCATATCCCTTATGGGGATGTGATGGTTTTCCACGGCCCGCACCGCGGTTTTCTACAGGGTAATAGTCACGACCATACCCAGCCCTGTCCCGAGGGTTCCAGAAATCTTTGTCGTGATTTCTGTCTGGCCTGCGAGGAGGGTAGCGCTTGTATTGGTGTGAGGGCGGATGAGGTTTCGGGCCCTCATCGGTCCACGGAGTGGAGGAAGGGTTCAGGGCGGATCTTGGTGGATCGGCCTGGGTGGCACCTTCTAACTCTAAATGTGGGGAGCTGGAGTCGACATTGAAGACTTGGGGTGTTTCGGACCGCCTGTTGGGAATTTGTTGGGATTTTAGGAAACCTCTGAGTGCTAAATCACGCAGCTGCCTGCTAGACAGGGTGCGAGGGCAAGCTGAGACTCCCAACTGGTGACTGGTGTGGGGATGGAGGTTTTGGATAAATAGTGATTTGAAATTTAACTCTTCCTCCATTCCGGAGTCATTTCTAGGTCCGAAGTACGCCTGTCTGAGTCGATTATAATATTGCTGAGGGGATTCCTGGCGTTGCTGTTTTATGTTCAAAGCAGCGGCCAGTCCGGTCTGTGACAGGTGATTGGAGAATTCTTCCTCCAATGCTTGGCACAGCACATCATATCGCGCTTTTACATAGTCTGGCTGACGTTCAATGAAGTTACTGACGTCTCGGTTGGAGGTCAGTTTAATCACATATAGTCTGTCATCTATGGTGATCCCGGGGAACCTTTGGAGGTAGAAGTCAATATCTTTTAGGTAGGAAAAGATATCATTAGAACCGTCAGGTTTGGGATCAAAGCGGGTTATATTACGCGCGATTTTATCTAGGTCCTTGTATGAGGGACCATGAGAGGGTAAAGGTTGAGGGGACCAGACACTGGGTTGCAGTGCTCTGGGTCTAGCAGGGCGTTGTAAGGGACGACTGACAGGAGACACAGGGGAAGGGGAAATACCCGTTGATACCAGAGGAGGTGCTGCAGCAGCTCTAAAGGTTACGGTCCCTGAGTCTGGTTCCTGATCCTCACTATCTTCCTGCTGGCCTTGTCTTTCTGTAGCGGCACTAGGTGGCACATCGGGTGTGACCTGGGGCAGCGTGTTCCCTTCAGCTATTTCGCTTTGAAGTCGACTTAGCTCTGCCTCTACCTTTGCCTGCTGTCGCCTTGATACCTCAAGCTCACGTTCGCTGGCTCTGAGCTGTACTACAGCGAGGAGGGCTATCTGACCTAATGCCTCAGTTAGGGGCTTGCCCTTGAGGATGTCGGTTAAGTGGTTCTCTACCCACTTAGCCACCATGTGGTCACGATGCGCCTGTGAGGTTTTCTGCACAGTTTCTGCGAGTCCCGGCATCACATCACTGGTGATGCTGGTCAGAACAGAGAATGCCTCATCCCACAAACCTTCTATATATACTTCCGAGGAAAAAGTCCCTTCTGCCATGTTAGCTGTGTTTTAACCGCGAGGTGTAACTTACTTCTATTTAGTTAGGATTAATTCCGCTAATCCCTTTTCTTAACTAAATCTGAACTAAATTCACCTGTATCGAGTGCTCTAAGAGTAACTGCTAGTATGTATGGTGTTAGAGTTCACTTGTGAATCTCTAAGGGAAGTCTGTTAGTAGGAGAGGGTGGAGTGAAAGTTGCTATGCGCGAGTGAATAAAGGAAGAGAGGAAAAAATAAAAAAAAAATTATTTTTTTTTTTTTTTTTTTTTCAATAATTAAAATTATTAAAAATTTTGAATTAAAGAATTGTCGAAAAATTTTGGATTAAAGAATTTTAAATTAAGTGAAATTTTTTCTACATATAATTTCCAATTAAGGAATTATGATAGTAAAAGAATTTTCCGAATTAAAGAATTATTAAGAATAGCAAGATTAAAAGACTCTCTCTTTTAACTGCGTTTGTGATCTGGTATCAAGTTAAAGTGTCAATCTCTAATTACTGCACACTGTCTGCTGTAGTTGTATCAACTTATTATGCTTCCAAGCCTTTACTTGTAATTATTCAGATGTGCAGAGTTTAGAGACAGCCACTAGAGCTGTGATACCAGGTCTTATCAGTGTGAACTGGTCGACAATTTCAATTGCGATAGCAAGTTTTCTCCACCAGAGGGTACTGAAGGTAAGTCTGAATGGCAACAGCGAGCTTCAGTATTTAAGTTGAACTTAAATTGTAATACCAGACTAGGACACCAGAGGGCGACAAGCAAGTTACAATGCAATAGCAGCAATGGACACCAGTCGGCGCTGGTGAGAATCCCAATAGACACGGTACCAGCAGATACAATAACACAAATGGGAATTTCCACTGTAGCGGGAAGTTTCAACACTAGAGGGCGTTTATCAAATTAAAATATAAAATGGAATAAAGATTTTAAACGCTCAGATACTTTATCAAAAAAAAAAATAAAAATTAAAATTTTAAAAGGGGAACAGAGATTTTACACTAAGGTATTTTAAAAGATTTATCTGTAATGACAACTTTTAAACACCAGAGGGCTGCTAAACACTTATGTTGTCTCGGCGGACAACCTCCCAACCACTAGAGGGTGTACGGGAATCAAACGTCAAGGGTAGCACCACTTGACCACAAGGAGGAGCAAGGGAGGACACGCTTCAATAGACGCTAGTTATGAAGTATTTTTCCCTGCAATTACGCACTTATACCACAAGAGGGAATTTGTCTTCCTCTGTTTTGGGGGCGTTTTGAATTTCCCTCCTTAGTTTCAGCTCCGCCCTTAAAAGGGGTTCGTTCCTTTCTGAATACGCGTTCAGTTTAACAGGAACAGCTGACAAGAGCAGATAGCTCTTCACACAAGCCGTATTTTCGGCTGTCTAATAACCTCCCAATCGCCTAGCGCGCGATCTCGTTATTAACGCTGGTAGCGACCCAGTTTAAAACGAACGGGGGTATTCGGTTCGGTGGTCTCTCGCCGGGATTCGCGGCCAAGGGGTCGAACCGAAGGCAAAGTCTTAAAAGCGGAGTTTCGCGCTATTTAGACGTGCCCAAGGCCTCAATTTAATGCATGCAAAATGGCGCAGAGCCGCGCTCTTTCAAAAACAACCAAGCTTATTTTCTAACCGGTATATATCACAGAACAGTTTTTCAGCAGTAACAAACACAACACGAAATTACCCACATCAAGCTTTGAATCTCAATCGTTATTCATCAACACACACAGTGGAAAGTATTTCATAAACCCAAGCTGATATTCAGTGTTTTGCAGTTTGCTCATTAAAAAGCCTTTTTCCTGCCTCGCGTGGGCGCCAATAAAATATATATATTTTATATGTAGTGGATGTTGGTCATACACCCCGATACATATACATATAATTTTATAATTTGTTTTATAGCCTTGACCTTATTCAAACTCCTCCAACCTCTGATATTTGACTTAATGATATTAATTAAGATTTATAATTGGTTTAAGCAATTAAAATATTAATAATTAGTTTGAGAATGAATAATAATCATGCTAAATGAGTTCTTCAGGATTTTCAGAAATTCTAATGAATAAATTGCAAACACTGTGACTTCAAATAATGAGAGTTTTATTAATAAAAAGAAGATATTTAGTTAACATAGCACAACCTTGTAATCTCACGGTGTCCGGCAGGGGGAACTGATTTTGACCTTAAGGTGAGCTAGGCACTTCTAACTTGTGACTAAGGTTACTAACTAAGGTTTAATTAATACAGAATTTATCAAGAACTTAATTCGGTGTTCAGCTCTGGAAGTGCATAAGTTTAGCTTACTTTTCGTCGGTTTTTCACCACTCGTTTGGATGCAGAGGCTCTTTGGAATCCTGGGAATGGAGGCGTCTCACTTAGTCTCGCGGTTCTTACCGCAGAAGCGTCCAGGCTGGTTTAGCGTGGAGGTCTTTCTTGTTGATTGAGTTGTCTCGGGCGTACCCGGAGGGTGATGACGCAGGCGGCAGGATCCTCTCTTCGGCCTTCGGTCCGGAGTGGGAGAGTCCAAAATATGGACGTTTAGACGAAAGTTCGCTGGTTGCTGCAGCTCCAGAACTGAAAAACCGCTTCAATAAACTCACTTATTCTAAGACTCTATGGTACCTCGGCAGTGTTTCCTTATTCTGGCCACGAATAAGTTCCCCTGCTTCGATTAGTCATGAGATTAATCTTAGGTAGGTAATAAACATAAACAAGATTAAAAGAAAAGAAAGATATTCAAATTATTCGACTTATTAGTTAAACTTCATACTCTTAGCTAATTTCGAGACGTCTCTCGTAAGCTTTTCTGAAGTCTCTGAGAGGGTTCCTTTGTTTCGTTGTCGGCGTGGAAGAGACAGCGTTTTTTTGTTGTTTAAGGTTTCTCGGATCTCCTCGTGGTCCTCTCTTTTTTCAGTGGTCCGTTACTTTGTAGAGTCCTCGCGACTCTTCAAACTTCGAACTCCTTGTCTGTCTTGCTGTTTGGCCTTTTCAAGGCTGGCGCGGTCACGCCCTAATGGGAGGCGTCCTCTTTCTGATTGGACGCGAGTCCAGACTCACGTGACTCTCGTGAGGGAGAGAGAGAGAGAGAGTAGGAGGAGGGGGTTTGAATCTGTGATTCATACATAAGGAATATGAGTTTCTCGTATCAAAATTCTTATACCTGTTATCAACCTATAACAATGAGTACATTGGACTATTAATATCAGACATTTACATAAGGTCCCATCTTGAGTACATTGTTCACGTCCAATTCGTGATGATACGCTGAAAAATAAAACATTAATCCATTTTCTCTCATTCAGAGACAAAACTGATCTTTGTAATAGAAACAATCGGCATTATACATCATTTCATTAGAAGGTAGGCATTCATCTGAGGGTACAGAAAGTGACATTCATACGTTCGTTTATACACAAATAACTCAGAGATCGACTATTTTCGCTATTGTCTTGCGGCGACTCCGAGCGAGGTGTAGTTCCGCCAGTGTCCATTTGGTGTCGTTGTTAATCCGTGTTTCAGCTGTTGGTTCACGGGAGTTCACTCGAGGTCACTTTGGTTTGAACATCTGTTGATCTCCGTGAAAGATAAGGATTAGACATTTAGGTGCCATTGTCATAAAAACGGGCCGTAAAAGCTCTCTTCTTTGTTTGAGGTTCCTGTCTCTTTAAGTTAGTTATCTCGACAGTTCCTGTTAGTTAAAAGAGAGAAGGGGGGTGTTGGGGCCATGTGTTACTTAAAAGGGTTCTTTTGATGTCTTTAGATTGGTTGTGTGTGTGTGGGGGCTGCTATGTTGCAGACGAAAAGTCTTCTGCAGACTGGAAAAGTTTTAATTCAAAACTTTTCATTTCTTGATTGTCCGATATTCATATTTGGCTCATACTCCACTACAAAGTATAATATTGTACATTTTGCAACAGGCACAGGGCAGAAAGCTTTGGTCTGTGAACGTTTTAACAAGACGCTTAGAAATAAAATGTGGAAATATTTCACAGATGTTAATACGAGAAAATACATTGATGTGGTACAGGATATGGTCCTTGCTTACAATAATAATTACCACAGCTGTTGATGTTAATGAATCAACTTCATTCAAAGTTTTTAAAAACTTGTACTGGTTGATTCCTTCAAGAACCAAGAAACTACGTTTTAAGTTTAAGATCGGTGACATTGTAAAGATTTCACGTGTGAATAGACATTTTGAAAAAGGATATGAACAAAACTATACGAATGAAAATTTCACGGTTTCTGAACAGATACCTAGAGATCCTCCGGTTTACAAGCTGCAAGATATGGTTGGTGAAAACATTGATGGGGCATTTTATGAACAGGAGCTACAAAAAATTATAGTAGGAAAAATAAAACCTATAAAATTGAGAACATTTTAGATGAAAAAATACAAAATAGGAGAAAGATGTGTTTAGTGAAATGGGTGGGGTGGCCTGAAAAGTTTAACTCTTGGATCCTTGCAAAGCACATGTTTGCCATCAAAGTTTAAAAAGATTTGATAGGAACACATTGAAAATCATAATCATATAGTCATGGAAGAGACCGGGTTCTATGTGACTCTCATAAGCAACGCATCCAAAGACATCTATCCTGAAAACTTCATATTTCATATTACACGACCAAATTTGCCAAGCCTATTGAACTGACGCGTGACTGGGAGGTGGCTCTCACAGAAGCACAATATCCTCATTCATGGTACTCGTTGACAGCATGGGAAAGCATATTTTTTGTCGGATTCGATGACAGAATAAAAAAAGAATTTTATACCTGTCAGATGAGTCCAGGGTATTACAGCAACATAGTTGCTGTGGTTTAGGAAATGAATAGAGGGGCAAAAAAGTTAGCTCTTGAAATAAAATGCGAATATAATGTTAATACCAACAAAATACGTAAGGTAACTGATAAAAGTTATTCGCTTGGGGCTCACGGGATTCTATCAATTATATTAGGTATGGAACCAAAAAAAAAATCTTACACGTGATGAACCTGAGGCTCCCTATCCGGTAGACATCCGTGCAGGTTTTTACACCATGTATGTGTATACAGACATTATTCATTATCAAAGGGTAGGGGATAGTTTTGTACATGTAACCGGTGAGAACAATGAAATTGTCACAATAACTTATGACAAGCCACACTACGTACCTGTGAGTAAGATTTTTATAACGGATATAGTTATTGAACTGTGATTAAATCAGACCAAAATCTACATATTCCTTTTATCTATGGAAAATTCATTGCTAAACTTCACTTTAGACCTGCAAAACATTCATGGACAAAAACAGGATGGATCAGGAATTGCATCGATTGCACACAAGAATGTTAGAAGACCTCCTGGGAGGCGCATTGTAATTATGAATAAAAAGCAAAAGATTACAGAGAGTAAGGGCAGAATGAAAAAGAACAAATGAAGAGACAACAAGCGTGCTTCCTCCCGCTCCGCTTTCAACTTGAGCCCTGATGATGACTGCGGACAGCATCTATCTTTAATAAAGTCGGGTAATATGAGATTGGAACTCAGATTTCGAAACTCTCTTCCGAGGACTGTGAATCTAATTGTGTGTGCCAGTTTTGATTCAATTTTGGAAATCAACAGTGGTCGAAATGTTCTCATAGATTATCAATAATCATGGATACCGGAGAACTTACAGAGTTGGTGAAAAGTTGTCCTTCTCTAAAAAGTCTTTTACGGTGTTTTTGCTAGTGATGAGTTACCTGAGAACAGGTTGACAGTTTCCTGCGTTATTCATTATAAATACTCACCCGAGTCACATGCCTGGGGAACACTGGTTGGCTTTATGTCTCATCAATGAAACCACAGGATATTTTTTGATTAATACGGAAATCAACCAAAATCCCCCATTTTTCCTAAATCTATTGAGAGGAAACATTCCTTTAACGTCTCAACAATATCATGAGTTTAAAAGACAGAAATAATTAATTAAACTATTTGCTAATAAAAGAACATCTTTGGAGGCTAAAAGAAATCTTTTAACCAATCCGGAGGTTTTCTTCTGCCTTTATTAAGTGTCACAGTCCCCTTCATCAGCAGTTTAATAGCATCCAGCCAGAGATGACATGGAAAACGCTAATAAGATGTATTTGGTGCCTCAACACCAACTAGATAAACTTAAAAACATGACGAGTGGAAAAGAAACTGTTAGAAAAACAGTGGAAAATGATTTAGATGATGTGATGCATCATATATTGAACAGATCTGATTTTATTTCTTATGAGAGGGCTAAACTTTTTGCATCAGCCTTGCAAAGATTTTTAAACATTGTCAAACAGGGAGAAGAGGAAACGTCTCAATTAACCCTTTCCCTACCTTCTGAAAATAAGCCGTTGACGGATGCGACTGAAAATAAACCTTTGATGGAGGCGACTGAGGATCTACAAACAACCAAAGATAAAATTATTAAAGAGGTTTTAGGAAGTGTTCCAGCCAGAACCCGAAAAAATGCTTCTTACATCATGGAAAAAATATTAAAGTCTGATGATGTAGCTTCATGGAATGATGAAGGAGAATTTATTTTCAATGGTCAACCAGTCAAAGGATCACACATGTTGAATTTGATTAAAAATCTCACAGCTCCTCAAAAAGTATCTGATGACCGGAGACCGTTAGGCTGGGGTGAACTGTTACAAACTGTCACTAACTTAAACATTCCGTTTTCAACCATTCCTAATACAGGTATTAGACGTAAAATATCTGATGTTAAAAAATCAAAATCAATGTATTCCCCTCCTGCTTCCTCCTCCCCTAAAAGTTATGATTCCTCTAATCTTGAACCTGTTTTTAAATCTCCTGGATTTATCACTTCAAATTGGTTGAATTTTTAATTAACCATATTGTAATTTTATAAATGATGAATCTTTTTAATGATTAATCATGTAATGTTTTTCTTTATTTAAATAAAATGTCATTTCATTGATTTTACATGTATCATCATTATTATTTTTTATTTAAACACGATCTAAATTTTTTCACCAGAGTTAACACATTGAATACAATTCATAACATGTGTGTTATTTTTTCTAGGGTACATTTTTTAACAAAAGTTACAACCATATCATTGTTTCTTTTTAAATCATCAACATAATTTGATTTAAAGTATATCCTTTAGCTATATTACATAAAAAGTATACACAATGTTGTCCACAACAAACTGATTCGAACCTCTGAACTTGTTTTGAGTTATGTTTTATTTCCAGACAGTTCTTTTTAAAAAAATAAAAAATAGATTTAGGGCTAATTCGCAGATGGCTAATATGAATTATCTGTGGGAGCTTTACATAATATAACCTTCCATTCTCCAAGGGTAGCATGATATAGAGATTTCAAAACCTGAAAATTTCTATTTAGACGCACAGACATTTTTCAGTATTTAACAAATTTTTTCTTTGAAATATACACTGCAGTATTCTCCCACGAAAACAATCCTGACCTGAGACGAAGTTCTTCTGGCGTTGATGCTTTTAAATCTACAAATAAATACCCATAAGGTCTAGCAGTTGCTTCTTGGTAACATTCTAAAAAGTACTTGTTGTTTCCCGGATACATTTGACGTGCCAGTATGATTATCTGTAACTTATCTCTAGGATTTTTAAAAAGCACCATATAGTTGGTGTTTAAGTTGATGGTTCTGCTACTTTTTCCTTGAAAAAGCAAATTTTGAACCAAGCAGATTACGCTCAGGTTTCTGTGGTCTGTATATTTTGTAAAAGCCTTCTCTACCTCCTCGTTCTTGCTAGCTGTTTCCATTAGATCATCAATTACCAATAAATTTGTTTTGTGCGGTGGAAATAGTTCATCATCACACAAAGAGTTGGGTATTCCTTGAACAAAACATGTGTTTATTTTGTTCAGCAGTTCATCATAGAGAGGTTGCCAGCACGTATAACACCATACAATTTGATCCGGGATTTTTGACATGGAATCCATACAATTTTCCAACATTTTGATAAAAAAAAAAAGATTTTCCACTATTGCTTGGTCCACACACTATACAAGAAAAAGGAAGCTGAAGTCTAGAATCAAATCCCTTTGGATTAATAATTTTTAATGAATTTAGTTAGTTATTTAATATCCGTATGGTAATGTTGTTAAATCAGGTAAGAGAACACGTTTATCGTACACAACTCTGAATCTTTTCATCTGTGATTTGGTTTTTAAGTGAAAGCCTCTTTTATCTCTCAAAATTTGATTGTGGGTAGTCATAATTTCCGCGTCAGAATTAGGATTTTTCACATGTTCATTAACCAGTTCTGTCAAGGATTTCAAGTTCACAATTTCACCATTGGTGTAGTTTAAAGTAATACCCTTAACTTTCATCGTAGTTTTACATTTGAGGGTGCGGTAACCATAGGTTTTCATACCTCCACTGACAAATTCTACTATTTGATCACCTGTGTCCTGTGTCCTCTCAGTAATCACTTTGAGGAGGCATCCAGTCACCTTCTTTACTTTTGAAAATGGCGCTGTCAGTATCAGTGTATCAGCATCTCTGCTGTAGTCGATCTATCAGATTGTACAATTCAAGTCTAGCATATGCTGTGGTGAAAATACCGATAAATACATTAGCATTACCCGGTTTGAGACACCTATCGTCTGCGTAACGCCACTGCACCAATGCCACCTCGTGATTCAGAAAAGAGAAATTACTTACATTATACATTTCCAAGAATATGAATTGTAAAAACTCACTAGGGTCTTTGATCAGTGAAGTGTTTGTCAGATCTCTGACACATTTTTCCCCATAAAGAATTCAATGCCAGTTTAGCCACAGATCTCTGTGCAGGATTAACTTCAATGCATGACAGTTCTAGTTTGATCCCTTCATTCTCCTCATACTTTTGAATGTACTCTTTTTTTATTGGCCTCATCCACCACCCAGGAGGGATAACCTGAACTCTCCTGTTTTGTCTGCAGAAACCTGTCGATGTATTCTGTAAACAAATATTTCGAATGATTAGGGAAGTGCCATATTTCAATCACCTTCAACACTCTGTAGCCTTTCTCAATGGCTTTCATCACCTCAATGCTACACCAACTACCTGTCAGGGCCCTCTCCTCATCCGTGTGTTTACAATTTTGCATTTGTTCTTCAGCACACATTCGACACAAAGGAAACAAGAGTTTGCTTTTCACCCTATAAGGAAGAACAGGGGCCCACAAGTAAATCTGAAGGAAAACATTTATCACAACCATGATAAAAACATCCTAAAAACTCAAAAGCCTTTTGTTCACTGCCATTTTCATAATAACCATCTACAAAGTAGTTTCCGAACTTGACCTCACCTTCATTGAGGGCATGTCGGATGGGGATCTTGTCTCTGTCAGAGATGTACTCGAGCCATTGTATGGAAGGTGTTGAGAATGAATTCTGGCTGTCAATGTAATTATCTAAAGGCGGGATAGCTAAAATGTTTTCAGACAGAAAGTTGATTCTGAATATTTGCAAACAGACACTAGCTATGGTGATGCATTTGAACGGGTCAACCATTGTACTGCTCAGTATCGCATCCCTGAAAGCTATACCTTTTCTCAGAATGTGGACATTGTTCTTACAATATTAAGCCATTTGTTCCTGAAAGTGAAAGAGCTTTCCTGCACGTGTATTGTACCATTCAAAAAATTCTTCTTTTTCTTTGGCCATCATGGTGTCTACCCCGTAGAACTCAGGCTGAGGATAAGGCCCTACATAGTTCTGATTTTCCTGAGTATTCCAGAGATGTGAAAAATACCCTTTTTTGTCTGATGTGAATCCCATAGCTTTTGGAATAGCACTCAGTCTCATAGGGAGAAAAGAGAGACTATCAATGTATCTCTGTTTATACTGTACATCTTGAAAACACAAGGTTTTAACACCTTGGGCTATGATGTTAGGTGTGATACCTTCCTTTACCAAATGGTTCAATGAAAGATATGAATCATACCCTCTAGCATTGTGTGCTATGAATGTATAACCTTTGTACATTTCCCTGCAAAACCTCCTAAAGAATGCTGCTACGCATTTGTGACCTTTTGCTGTCCACTCCTTACCTCTGAAATCAATGCAACATATATAATTAGCTATCTGGTAACCTGTTTGTTGATTTGTCTCAAAATCATAAAAGACGTACTTTTCATCAGGAATTTCAAAGGTTATAGGTTGCATAAAACATTCATGCATGATTTCTGAATCAACTTTGGCTCCGCGGTTTTTACAACGACTGGCATGACACTGGTGTTTTTTGGATGCTTTACCCTGATCCTGCATCGTGTTACATTTAGGACAATAGAATCTAGTTTTACATAAAGTTCGATCATCGTGTGCAATATGTGCAAAGCTAACCATTTCATCTGTGGATAATCCTACATCAGGTTGCAATTGCATCACTATTTGTTCTACTTGGAAAATGTTTTTATCAGGATTCAATATTTGAGAAACGCATAAGGCAAAACAGAGGTTATCTTTGTTGTGATAAACATATAGATTTTTCAACTTTTTCTGAACAAAGTCTTTGCTGAAGACACCTGATAGCTTTTTTTCCCCTCCACCCTGAGGAGCATGCACAATCCGTATAACTAATTGTAAAGTTTCATCGGAAAGTATTTCAATTTTACTCTGAATGGCGTTTTCAAACAACATCAGAAAGGAATTCAGGTCGATAACCCCATCATTTATCTGAACATGCGACGAAACACTGAGTGAATCACCCTGAATTTTAACAAACACACCATCACTCGGACCACCCATTTCATCATTGGCAATATTGAGCATTTCATTTAAAATCTCAAGAACATAATTGTAAAATTCAGCAAAACTATCAACATTGCCTAGAGAGGAAAAGTTTATCCTTCTTCTAATTTCTGTGGTGCGGAATCTGTCTAAGCGATTTATATTGATATTTGGGTCAATAACACCCCCCATTTGTACATCGCCATTGTCAGGCGGAGGAGAATTGTCATTAAGATCATCCTCTCTTTCAACACTAGGGGATGGAGGAAAACTCTCATTCAGATCATCCTCTCTTTCAACACTAGGTGAATGTTTGTTACTCAGATCATAATCAGGACTGGTTAATGAATTCTGACTTAAGTTTATCAGATTATCATTTAATCTCAAAAGACTTTGGTTAAGTTCATAGAAAAAATCTGACAAAGTTTCAGGAATATTTTCTGAGGTATTAACAGGAGATGTTAAACAATCATAGTTTGGATTAGAAGGTTCTGACAATCTGTCATTTAGCTGTTTTACAGCATCTAAAAGAAAAGGATTCAGAGTTGTACACATATCGTGTTCATTGAGTGTGTTTTGTAATTTCGATAAGCTCTACTCCAGTTCAAAGAAAACATCATGCAAACTTTTAGCTGTATTTTCCACAGTATTGTTAGGAGATGTTAAACATTCAAACTTTGGGTTGTGATTATGAATTACTGACAAACTCTCATTAAGCTGATTTACAGCTTCTAATATAAAGGGATTTGTACACGTATCGTGTTCATTCAATGTAGTTTCTAATTTTGAAAAACTTTGCTTTAATTCACAGATTATATGAGTGCTATTTAAATCATGTGAAAAAGGACTGATGTTAGACTTCTTAGCTTCATTGTTTAAAACCTCATTGTTAGTTCATTTCTGTGCCATTTGACTAATACAATATTTAATATACAATACCACAATATATATATTATATACAATAACACAAAATGAATAAAAAAATCATTAAAATAAGTATTACATTCTTGAGTCAGCAATTGATGCCTCTTCACAGACACCAGCATGTGTAGAGAGTAGCATCATAATAGTGCCAGAATGTTTTTACTGAAATATAAAAATAAAAAAAATGTTTCAATTAGGACTAGGAAATACACATAAAATTATAAATTACATAATATATTTTTTACTTACAGGAAAGAGTTTCATCATAAGTGACTGTGTATCCAGTTCATAACTGTTTAGGACTCTTGACTAAAGAGATACAAAAATTTTCATGAATAACATTATAAAATACATATATATATATATATATATATATATATATATATATATATATATATTTTTTTTTTTTTTTTTTTTTTTTACTTACCCTAAGGACTTGGAGCATGTAAAATGTTAGCCATCGTGTCTGTTCTTCTTTGTTCTTAATCTAAATAAAAATAAATAAATGGAAAAAAAATAATAATATTCTTAAATTAATCTTATTTTCCGTGATAAATAACAGAATGTCAGTTATTATCTGTAGATTTTAGTTCCAGTCCGAGCTGTATGTCAAACAAACATTGCTCTCAGTTGTTTTTGGTAAAATGGATTTGATTTTCATTTATCATAAAATCAAATGTATGTAACAAGGGGGTTGGGTTGTAAACCTGGGTGGGGGTCCTATACTAGCTTGTGCACAATCGTTTTTTGAAGGGAAAGAAAATGATTGTTTTTAAACCAAAAACAATTTTTTAATCACTAAAACACTATTAATCATTTTGAATGTGGACTCATAATTATATATATAAAACAATTATATACTTGTATGTGTGTGTAGCAAGGGATGGTGGAGGTGTGTGTGTGTGTGTGTGTGTCACACCTCAGTGATAAGAACCCTCTTCATAAAACACTATCCCATTTTTCAAGGGAGAAGATATAATAAACTAATGAATATTATTAAAAAATTAAAAAATATTTTCCTGGTAAAATTCACGCGACGAAGGGAAAGCGTTCTGCTTTCCCTTCGTTGCGTGAATTTTACCAGGAAAATATTTTAAAAATTTTTAATAATATTCATTATTAAAAAAACGACAGTTCTTGACGTCATACATACGCGCCTGCGTCGCGTCTGCATGGTTGAGAGGACGAGATTTCCCTGACCAAAAAGCAGCAGGGTTCAAGTGAGTTTACGAACAAGTGGCACATTCTCTTTCTGTGATTCCTTAGTTTTGTTGAAGATCTATCTACCGTATTTTCCGCACTATAAGGCGCACCGGATTATAAGGCGCATACAATAGACGCTACAGTAGAGGCTGGGGGTTACGTTATGCATCAATTAGATGGAGCTGCGCTAAAGGGAATATCAACAAAACAGTCAGATAGCTCAGTTCAACTTTATTAATAGATTACAACTCTCTGTTCAACAACCCACTGTTCGAGTTTGTCCTCCAAATGTAGCCATCTCGCTTTTTCCCTCGGAAACTCTGTTTAGTCTTCTTTACTTGGCGTAGGTCATCTCGTTGCTTCCTCCACTTTCGCACCATTGATTCGTTAATGTTAAATTCTCTTGCTGCTGCTCTATTCCCGTGTTCTTCTGCGTGACTGATCGCCTTGAGTTTAAACTCTGCGTCATATGCGTGTCTCTTAATAGGAGCCATGTCGGGGTCCTTACATAAAAAACAAATGGAAATGAAATATATATACCGGTATATATCCAGCCTGCACCGCGCGCGGAAGAAAATGAAGTAGGCGGCTGCTTACCGTAGTTGCGGCTCAATATTGGTCCATATATAAGGCGCACCGGATTATAAGGCGCACTGTCGGCTTTTGAGATAATTTGAGTTTTTTAGGTGCGCCTTATAGTGCGGAAAATACGGTACATGTTATTTTGAGTTAAATTGCTAACGTTAAATATGACAAGCACATTTCGATGCCCTGAGTACTTCGTGTTTTTACCCAAGACTGCATGTCTATACAAAATTGCATTAGCTAAACAAGCACATTTTACTAACGAAGGGTTAAAAACAAACGCTAGTTAAACTTTGCAGAAGTTGTCATCCGCTTATCCAGTTTACGGTGTAAACCTGTTGGATCTGTGGTTCTTTTATCGTAACTGATCAGCGACCACTTGCAGTAATCCAGTGGGAAAAACCACCTAAAAAACATGGCATTCCTTCATAATTCACATGTTGTTCACTAATAACTTAGCTTCGTTTTAAATCATCCCATGCCTGCTATGTCAGGAAAAAAATATGAGTCATCTTAAACATAATATAATATGATATGACTTCACTGTGGTGATAACAAATATAGCCTTTTATAAACAACTCTTTTCCCGTTAAATTCTGTTCCTCTTAGATTGTACCAATGGAGTATGAAGAACAAGGGCAAGTGCTACAGGTAAAGTAGGCACTTTAGGTTAATGAAACTGACTCCATCATCTGTCATCACACTTCACAAACAAACTGTTTCACTTTTTTTCAGGGGCCATCCGCTGAGAAGAGTGTGGTATAATGATTGGCAGCATAACAATGAAGGGCAAGGACATTCCTCACTCTAGGAGAAATATCACTGATCACTCATATTATTTGCAGTATTCAGTGAAAATCATTGACTTTAGTTAAAATATTCTGTATAGTGAGCTCTTTTAGACAACATTCAGCACCAATTGCAGTATAAGAGCAATAAACTGCCAGATTGTGTAGTTCCACAGCCACACTTTAGTTTCCCACCAGCACTTTGCTGGCGATCCATCAGAACAAGCTGCGGTGACCAGGTAAAGAGTAAATTAAACTGGTTTTGTTGCTGTGTGTTTTCCTTTATATTATGTGCGTTTACACAGCATTTTATTTGCATGTGCCTTTCTCACTGTTAAAACACAGAAAGCAGCTATAGTACCACAAAAAAGCACCACATGGGGCCCCACTACCTCACGAAAATCTATGATGCACCATGTATAATAAAATAATTTTCATCCTTGTTTAAATTTAAAACTATATATAAACTGTCGTAGCACCAACTTTGGGAAAGCCTGTCCCAGGATCTGTGTTACAAGGGCAATGCATCATGTTTTCTCACTTGGAAGGGCATCTGAGAGGGCACTTCACAAGTTTTTTAATTACAAAGAGGATGTCTAATTTATCCCATTTTGAGGGCTGTCAGTCATTATACCATACTCCTTTCAGCTGATGTCCACCAATGGTCATTTGTACCATTCGGTCATTATTACATCATGTCTCATTGCTCAAAACCGTAAGTGGAAAAGTTGGTTTCTCGAGTCAATTTTTTAAAATAATGGAGCCATTAATGTGTTCCAGCCCCCACCCCAAAACTCACAGTTTTTGCACTGATATATGTTTACAACACTCTCAAATTAATAAAAAAAATACATGTAGCGTTACTAAAAATAAAAGAGAAATACAGTGGAAACAGTAATAAAAAAGAAATAAAAAAGATTTAAGAGGTTACACACCTTGAAGACCTGACGACTGGGTGGAGGAGGCACTGGCACTGGCTGTGTGACGGGAAGGGATAAGGTTTGGAATAACAACAGGATGTAGGCGGGTCAATGTAGTTCTGTCCTTTTTTTTTTGCATTTCTCCATCACAACCCTTCCTTTTTATGATTTAAAAACATCATGTATGAAAACTTTTAATAATATCATTGTAAGAAAATGCAAAAGATAACATTAACCATAGACTAGCTAGATATCATGCACTTAAAATGAGCACAATATGAGGAATAGTAAAATAAAAATGGCAAACCGACTGAGTGATTAAATGAGTGAATATTAAAGAAATATTGATGAAATTTATAAAATGATTAAATTATTTACTCATCCTCCTCAGTAGAATCACAGGAGGCATAAATCGGCTGAGTCATTTCAAGGGGCAACTCATCCAGAGGATTACATGTAAACTTCTTCACTAACCGTGAAGGTGACAGAACACTCAATAGTTTTAGTGATCAGACTTCTAACACAGGGAATGCAGCATCTGATTACTGCCAGTACTAATAATGAAACGAATACCATAATAGTTAATTTCAACACCAATGCTCCCCATTTGCCAAAATATGAATCAGACCATGCCATACAATCACCATTTAAGCAAGAAAATCCATGCAACTCAGCAGTGAAAGCTGCCAGTTCTTCCATTGCTTTAGTAAATGACCCGCTTGCTGCTGTTTGATTAGGAATGAATGTGCAGCAGTGGTCACCAAATATGTAACACGCTCCTACCTTTTTGGCCAAGATCATGTCAAGGGTGAGTCGGTTATGGTATGTCATTTGTGAAGCATAATGCAGTTGTTCTCTCAAAACCTTTAATGTGTCACAAGTCAAGTTGGCTTAGCGTTGTTGATTGTACCATATGAAATTGATGTTGTTTACTGTGACCCATACTAAAATAGATTCAAACCCAGCTGCCATAGGGTTCCATATTTTAAATTTACCAGGGACTCCCCTTGGAATGCTGATAGCATCCCGATAAATTAAATGGTCCCCCATGAAATCTCTTTTGTATCCGTGAATTACCTTTTTAAAGATCAGATGTGCATACACATTTTAAAGCATGGCTTTGTAATACGAGCCCTGTTGGAACACCTTTAGATTCTGATCAACAACCCACATGATCGAACAATGGGAAATGTCCCACTTCTATTGCACACAGACAAGAACGATTACCTATTATGCAGATTGTCTTTTGACAAATTTCACGTGAAACATTCATATGGTGCGTCAAAATGATCAATGTAGTCATCTGGGTTTTCAATCATCGCTGAAGGAGATAACATTATAAAAGATTTTAACCATTTTAGGACATTCACGTTGGATTACTGAGTAATTGAACGCTTTAGAGCACAGTCTCTAGGACAAATAAAACCTCCCTTCATTGATTGATGTAGGATGTCTTCATCCTCACATGCTTTACTTTTACTGTCATGCTATAGACACCATATCTTTAATGTTTCTGGATGCATGTATCTCACATATTTGGCACAAGTGGTAGCATTGTAAGGAAATGGTATGATAATAGGAACTTCCCAAGCACTCATACATAACATGATGAATTAATAGCTGTTGTAACAGCATGATGTAACAGCAGAGATTAATACCAGATCGTATGGCCTCTGTGTCAAGACGGCCTGAACCTTGAAATAGCCTTTACAAAGTTAGTGCCAGTAACATCAGCCAAGTGATTAACACTCAAAAATCTTTCATTTTTGCTGTACAGAATAATTTTTGCTTTGTAACATTGGAGCTTGCTTCCAGTGTGGCTTGTGGATTCAAGGCATACATCACTCCTATTCCGGAAAGTGAAGCAGGATGAGGACCCCGCCTTGCTTGTTGTTGTTTCAAATTCTTAGGCCAGTTAATCTCAGTCTCCACTCTTCCTATTATTGTTGAACTTCCTTTTCAACGTTTTGTTGAAGTTGTTAGTAATTTCTCAAAAAAGATCAACATATGGTTTTCCAACTATCCGCTATTGTCCAAATATGATCCAACCCCGATCTTGAATTTCAAAATTTCAAAAGGTGTTAAACCAACTCGGACTCTGGTTCACATGTGCATATGCCTGGTGTTACTGTAATCCCTCATACTGCGTTATGCTGGACGCAAATAAGGCACTTCTCAAAACATTTCTGAATGAAAATTGAAAATTGAAAATCACGTAGAGGGCAGACATGGTCCATCTAAGGCCTGTCATACTTCCTTTTGAAAACAGCCATTTTTACGTCAAGCAGTATGCATCTGAGGACTGAGAAGCAGCAACAGCTTTGGGCAAAATAATTGCTTTCAATAAAGACTGAATAAAGAGTTTAAATATAACAGACACAACAAACATGTAAATTCTGTTCTTCCCAGATTCCACAAATGAGCCACAATGACCAAAGTAATGAAGAAACGATGGAGTATGAGGAACATGGACAAGAGCAGCAGCAAGTAAATACATGATACTTATCTTCTGTCATCACTATTCACAAACACATCCTGACACTCAGCTTTAACTGATGGTTATGAATGACAGAATGTGGATGAAAAAAAAGAAATCTGAATTGTTTTCTGGTAGAGGAAAACGTAGGCATCAGAACTGAAGCAGATCTCTACACACAGGCAGACAGAACCTCTACAGGATGATCCAAGCTCAAGTACTAAAGGGCAGGGATATATAACTCCTGAAATATTGCGATACAGGTAGAATGTAAAGCAGGATGTGCTTTTATTTTGAAGGCTTCTGCTATAGATTTGATGACATTTGAATATTCGTCCTCTTTAATGAAAGGGTCCACTGTTCTTATTCAGAACATAACACAGTGATAGAAAGGGCAACAGTGACCTTTTTTGTTTTGAACTGAAAATATCACAGAACTGAAAATGTTATGTTTATGCATTTTTTTCACATGTGAACACAAGGTGATATACAGTGTGAAAATTATGTCACAAGCTCAGAAAATGTATGACCCTAATTTGATCCCATACATTTGTCTCTGTCATACAATAACAAAAGACTGCTTTAAACTATTAATCCAGAATTAACTTTCACCTTTTCCAAACCAGTTATTTTCATATTCAATTAATCCCTCCCTTCAGAATGCGTTTAAAACATATTTCAATATAAATTTGGATACAGTACTTTGCAGTTCATCTTTCACAGATTCGCTACTTCGTGGGTTTTTTCATGGGGGCTTAGGGCCGCTAAATCGCGGATATTGAGGGAAAAACTAGGAAAACCGTGAAAGATGAATAGCATCTTTCCACATCCGAGTGAAATTTACTGACGCTAAATCACAGCTTAGGAATGACTCTATTAAAGAAACTGGTAGGATATCACATGTAGTTCCATTATAGAATGACTGTTTAATGCAAAGGCTGGGTTGTTAACAGTAACAGGGAGGGGTTTAAAAGTCCAAATAACAAAAATCTCTTTCCTCTACTTCGCGGAAATTCGTTTTTCGCGGGTGGGTCTTGGAACGCATCCCCTGCGAGGGATCACTGTATCACAACTTTACTGGAGCTTCAAATTTATTTATTTTAGTACTTTCCCTGCACTTTGGAAAAAAAGAATTGTATGCTTTATTTCTTTCTGTGTCCTAATACTCAGTATTTTGCAAAATTAAAAATAAACAAACAAACAAACAAAAAAAATCCCCTCAAATAAGCAGGTATGCTCATGTATCCTGGAATTATGCAAAAGTCTTGATCATTATTAATATCTGCAACAACAGTAGTCTGTGAAGCAAGCTGCAGCTTCCTACTGAACAGCCTCAAATCTACACCGCAGGAGAAATGCTAGCACAGGCTTCCAGTACCCATAGTATACCTGAATATTCCAGTATACCTGAAACTACTCTACTTAATTCCACCTCTGATGCACAGCATACAGTTTTAAAAATGAAGAACTGGATGTATATGTTTGCTCAATCTGCTTGATCTCTGGAATAGGTGGACCCTGGAGTCCAGAAGCTGACCAATCTTTAAAGGATGATGGAGAATATGTCTCTGGATAGAGAAAATATGGACATCGTTGAGCAAGGAGAAAATAAGGTGTGAACTCTTTCACTGAGCACTAAAGTTAGTTCCATACACCATAAAATATAATGATGTATATTTATACACATCCGTCACTTTGCGATGGAACGGTGCCCCCTCCAGAGTGTGTTCCTACCTTTGCACCCAGTGATTCTGGGTAGGCTCTGGACCCACTGTGGCACTAAATTGGATAAGTGGCAGGCAATGAATGAATGAATGAATGAATATACAAATCCAGTATAAAAAATGTCCTACTTTTATAGAATGTGAGGCATTCACGTCAAGGAATGAATAATGAGACAAAGCTGGCACTATAGAGAAATGCCAAAGGATGGGCTTAAAAGGAGCCCAGGAGTTCAGTAGAGAAAGAGAATTCCTAGGTGAAGGTGAAATGTTTGTGACCCATTCTCTTGTGTTTTTCACAGATTCCATCTAAGGCAAGGAAAAGACCTTCCTGCCCTGACTCCGATGACAGTTGCAAACCTTCAAAATCTCCTCGTGTCCGTTAAGAGCAGCGCTATGTACTTCACCAACCCTCTCAACTTACTTTAATTAAATAAAATAAATTTAACTTATAAGTCGGCCTCGAGGTTAGAGAAGCAAACTCGAAGCCGGAAGGTCGCTGGTTCAGTTCTCAGTGCCCTTGATCTAGGTACCTAACCCCCAAACTGCTCCCTGGGTACTGAAGTGGGTGGCCTCCTGCCCCATTTGTGTGGATTAAATGCTCATACTGTCTATAAAGCTGCGAAAAATGGTACCAATAAAATTATTTCTTCTTCTACTTCTTCGTCATTATTTTCCTTAAGATTTGTCATTTTTACTTGCAGGTGCCACTAGAGGGCGCCAGAGACCAGACTGTGTGCTGCGCTCTCCTGGACCTCAAGAATGAATGAATGAATGAATGAATGAATGAATGAATGAATGAATGAATAAATAAATAAATAAATACTCACTGCTCTTAGACCCTTACATCCTACACTTATGAAGCTGGTGTTTTGATGAAAACTACTGTTATTAAAATTGAATTTGAGGCGGAAATTAACAGGAAAAGACCAGCAGTAAAAGAGCTGAGATACATTCCTCTTGGACAGCTACATTATATACTTTGTGAAACAGCCCCCTGCTCTGCAACATGCACCAGTTGTAGTTCATTAGAAGTAAACAACACTAGTGTGTTGTCAAAAAAATGGTCATGGTTCATCCAATAATTCCACTGAAGGGTATTGATTGGGAGTTCCAGCTTCTGTTCTTCTGGAAATGCTTGGAAGATTCCTGTGAGGATTTGATGGCATGGTGTGAATGTGGTACTTCACTGATATCACATGGTTCGTCAGAAACAGCCCAGTGCTGAGGACATTTTCAGTGTCTGCAATGAGTGCCCCATAAAGGGTGTCCATGGGAACGTTTTCTCAACTTAATTTTGCAGCAGGCTTTTCCTTTCATCCACTCCCTCAATTTTTTCCCAGTACAGTCAATGAGAGTCAAATTAAATAACTCAATACTAAAGTAGCTACATCTATTCTTGTAGATGTACAAGAATATGTCATGTCATCTGGACCAGAGAGGACAAGGATAATCCAAGTTGTTATCAACGCTCCGTTCAGAAGCCTGCATCACTGATGGTATGGGGTTGCATGAGTGCTTGTGGCATGGGCAGCTTGCATGTCTGGAAAGGCACCATTAATGCAGAGAACTATGTTCAGGTTCTAGAACAACATATGCTCCCATCTAGACGTCATCTCTTTCAGGGAAGACCCTGCATTTTTCAACAAGATAATGCCAGACCACATTCTGCAGCAATCACAACATCATGGCTCCGTAGGAGAAGGATCCGGGGACTGAAATGACCAGCCTGCAGTCCAGATCTTTCACCTGTAGAGAACATTTGGCGCATCATAAAGAGGAAGGTGCGACAAACAAGGCCCGAGACGATTGAACAGATAGAGGCCTGTATTAGACATGAATGGGAGAGCATTCCTATTTCTAAACTTGAGAAACTGGTCTCCTCTGTCCCCAGACGTCTGAGTGTTGTAAGAAGAAGGGGGGATGCCACACAGTGGTAAAAAATGGCCTTGTCCCAACTTTTTTGGGATTTGTTGACGCCATGAAATTTGAAACAACACATATTCCCCTTAAAATGATACATTCTCTTCTTGCTGGGATCTCTTTTTCATTGGTGCCATGGAGGATTTATTTCCTTTTCAACAGGTTCATTTTTAGCTGGAACATTCGTCACACAAAGAGCCAAGCGCGGAAAAAACCTGCGCGACTTCTGTAAAAGAGGCCCGTGATTGGACTGCAAATCCAGAATGTTTAGACAAACATGTGTCAGCCAATCACAGCACAGTAGGGCGCGACTAGCCTTTCGAAGAAGACAAGAAGACCTAAAAAAAATCCTCCAGAAATTATCTTGTTGAATGTCGTACGGCTAACACCAAGAGACCTGTCAACGGATGGCAAGTTGAGCATGCAGTTGTGCTACAGTTAGCAGGCAAGTTTCCTTCATTTTAAAAAATGACAAAGCTGAGTTTAAGCAACATGATATATATCAAAATGAGACAATTTTAACATTAAAATGGACTATTCTTTTACTATTAGCCCTCAGATATACAGTGTTTTATAGCTTGCATTGGTGTTACTTGCAGGTAAATTTGCCATTATAAATTATATCTTTCTAAATAAATGTAGAAAAATAGTCTTCATTAAAAGCTGCTGAGCGGAAACTGAGGATTCAGACACAACCTGTGAAATTTCAAGAAAGGTCAGCTATAGAGTGCACTAGGACACAGGAGACGGCTTCTTTATAGTCAGACAGTGCGTTACTGTTCATTATGTAATACTACTTTGGGGCACATTTTCTGTACACATAATACATTTTATAATCAGATCTTTTTAATATTGTTCCTCATTGATATATTAGGAATTTAAACTTGAGAATTACCTCAAAATGGGAACTAGTATCAAATTAGAATATTTGTGAATTGGTTAATCCAGAATCAAAGTACTTTACCCTACAGAAAAAGATTAATCAGTAATAAGTTTTCTTTGTTTTTTTTTTTTAAATAATTCACACTGTACAGTGATCCCTCGGGATCGCGGGATCCCCCATGGGAATTCGTTTTTCGCGAGTGGTCTTGGAACGCATCCCCTGTGAAAAACGAATTCCTGCAAAGTAGAGGAAAGATATTTTTTATGTTTTTAACGAGTATTTGGACTTTTAAACCCCTCTCTGTTACTGTTAACAAAACACCCTTTGCATTAAACAGTCGTTCTATAATGTTTTTCAGCTGGAGCTACATGTGATTTCCTCCCAGTTTCTTTAATAGAGTCATTCCTAAGCTGTGCTTTAGAGTCAGTAAGTTTCACTCGGATGTGGACATGAACAACACATGTACTGTACGTAAGAAACACTTGTAAATGATATATTTAGTCACCTACAGTCCCAGTCTATGAAATTGTAATGGTTTGAATTAAATATTTTGGCTATTCATCTTTCACAGTTTTCCTAGATGTTCCCTCAATATCCGCGATATAGCGACCGCAGTAAAGTTGGCTCAGTTCGATATTCGCCAGACATTCACCCACGAATATCCTGGTTATTTAAAAAAACAAAATGTACTCGCCAAATGACTGTTTCAGTGCAATTACTACATATTGTGAACTTATTCACACACACTGGCGTTCAATGTTTTTACTGCTGTAAGATGTGAAAATATCATTATGTGATTTACAGGTAAGTTCTTTCTGGCGGAGAAGCGCTTTAGCGACGCAACTTCTTTTCAAAATAAAAGTCTTGGGTATGAGGCATTTAAATATCAGCATTTAAATACGTAAACCCTGTAACACACTTTTGAAAGCTGATTGAACATCTGCTTCCCTATGTGTTGCATGTAAACCTTGTAACAAATTTGTGAAAACACATTCTATATCAGATTTCCTATATTTTCTGTTTCTGGACTAGGAAAGATGGGTTTCACAATTAAACGACATGACTCACAGACCCAATTTCAGTCCTGTGATGAAGTACACCCAAGGACCTATACATTTCATGCTCATTTGGACATGTGAACCTTGTAACAATTTTGTGAAAACAGATACTATGTCAGATTTCCTATATTTTCTGTTTCTGGACTAGGAAAGATGGGGATCACAATTAAGTCTTAGAACTGCACATTTTATTTATGTTGGTTGTAGATGCTCTAAAATATATATTTTTGAACATAAAATTTCTATATCTTTTATTTATCCTGAGTTTTTATTTTAATATATATTATAAATTGCTGTTCACTCCCAGTGTTTTTGATTATTTGTAGGATTCAAGCAAATTATTTTGTTGATTTTCATAGATCACACTAACCTTGGGTTTCCCAAACTGTACATTTATTTTTAAATCAAACATTTCAAATAACATTTTTTTCTCTTCATGAATAGGATAAAGATATAGAAATCAGTTAAAATGTCATATTAATTGAATTTTCTCCAAAACGACCTATTTCAGATAATCTGGATGAATTATACCACGTGTGGTCATGGAGGTCTTATCCCTGTTGTACACAGTGGGTCAGTATTTCACTTTGTTGTAATAGATCAACGTTTGTCAGTTTCTAAATAACAGTCAATTACATGTTTCTTTTTCTCTCTCTTTTATTGTTACTCTGCAGATACAGTGTAATGTGTGCAATTTCTGGTTCCACCACAAATGTCTGGCAATGACACCAGAAGAATGGGAGACATTCTCTCAAACTGGACAGGACCTGCACTGTCCACACTGCACTGATGTGTAACATGTCCCTGTGTGTGTTGATGTAAATAGTTAAATAACAGTTCCTGTAGTTCAGCAGGATAATGCATAATTTTATGTTCAAAAATATATATTTTAGAGCATCTACAACCAACCTAAATAAAATGTGCAGTTCTAAGACTTAACTGTGAAACCCATCTTTCCTAGGTCCAGAAACAGAAAATATAGGAAATCTGATATAGAATGTGTTTTCACAAATTTGTTACAAGGTTTACATGCAACACATAGGGAAGCAGATGTTCAATCAGCTTTCAAAAGTGTGTTACAGGGTTTACGTATTTAAATGCTGATATTTAAATGCCTCATACCCAAGACTTTTATTTTGAAAAGAAGTTGCGTCGCTAAAGCGCTTCTCCGCCAGAAAGAACTCACCTGTAAATCACATAATGATATTTTCACATCTTACAGCAGTAAAAACATTGAACGCCAGTGTGTGTGAATAAGTTCACAATATGTAGTAATTGCACTGAAATAGTCATTTGGCGAGTACATTTTTTAAATAACCAGGATATTCGTGGGTGAATGTCTGGCGAATATCGAACTGAGCCAACTTTACTGCGGTGATATAGCGGCCATAAGCCCCCTTGAAAAAACCTGCGAAGTAGCGAATCCGCAAAAGATGAACCGCGAAGTAGCGCGGGATTACTGTAGTTCATTTACTTAAATATGGCTGGAGCTCAAGTACTAACATATGTTTTAATTAATGGTAGGTTTAGGGTTCCTTGAGCAATTACAATATTCTCTGAAAATCTATTTTCATATCCAAACAAAACCTGTCATTATAACTGAAATATTCCTAAATTAATCAATATTGAATTGTGAATCGAATTGTGAATCAGAATTGAATCAATTCAGGAAATCAGTGGTGATACCCAGCTCTACATGTATAGCCACCTGCTTCCTGCTGCTCAAAATGTGTCTTCTGCTGGTAGGAGAATTCACTATTGAAAATATAGTGGCAGATATATGATATTTCAATTTTTTTTTTTTTTTTTTTTTTTGCATTATGATTGTTTTGGGCGGTTTTTTTTATACTATTGTTCTATATTATCACTGTTTTTTTGAAAATATTTTTCAGAGATTCCATCTTTGTTAGCAGACATGAAAAGGGTTCTCACCAATAATACTCCAACCAAAGGTCTCAAACCAAAGGTTTGTGAGGGTGAAAGTGAGCGTGAAGCTACATTTTGCAAACCTTCAGAAGTCAGAAGTAAGTATTTTTTGCACTTGTTAATTTTTAAATAGTAATTTAAAATATATAGGGTAGCAATCTCTTCCTGGTGGTAAATATATTTTTCTTTCCAATTTATAGGGTGAAACTGGGAAATGATGACACCACCACTGTCTCAGCTCATTGTTGGGAGACTGCAAAAACACAACCTACAGCCAGTGGGATGGCATGAGTGCTAATTATGGGACTCTTTAGTGTTGATGTACTCCTGAATTCTAACCTGACTGGAGGGATCAACAAGGTCAATCCCACTGCAGAGCGACGACAGCCTCTTCATGGGAAGAAACTGCAAGCTTTACTTGGTAAAATCTGAAATATTTTGATATTTAGATAATGTTTGTACAGAACATTCTGTCTTCTGTTTAGATCTTCAGGCTTTGAAATTTGGTGTTCTTTCTTTCTTTCGTTACGGCTCATTTATTTTTCTGGTTGTATTTCTTTGTACTGTTACTGGCACCGGGCTATTGATGATCGGGTGATGATGCTACTGTTGGGCCCTTGAGCAAGGCCTTTCTTAACCCTGACTGCTCCCCGGGCACTGCAGTGATGGATGCCCACCACTCTAGGGACACATGCTTGCTGCATGTGCATATAGATATGTTAAAGATGTTAACATGAATTAGCATTATAATATTCTTAATTTGGATTGACAGCCATACCATGAGATTGAGGCAGAGGACTGAGAATGTCTAATAATAGGACTATATGCAAAATAGGCCTCTATACAACAATAGGCTTTAATGCAAACATTTCCGTTCTTTAAAAACCATCTGATATCATTCATTCATTATCTATAACCGCTTATCCAATTCAGGGTTGTGGTTGGTCCAGGCCCGGAGGAAACCCACGCAGACACAGGGAGTACACACCACACTCCTCACAGACAGTCACCCGGAAGAAACCCACGCAGACACAGAGAGAACACACCACACTCCCCACAGACAGTCACCCGGAGAAAACCCACGCGGACACAGGGAGAACACACCACACTCCTCACAGACAGTCACCCAGAGGAAAACCACGCGGACACAGGGAGAACACACCACGCTCCTCACAGACAGTCACCTGAAGGAAACCCACGCAAACACAGGGAGAACACACCACACTCCTCACAGACAGTCACCCGGAGGAAACCCACGCGGACACAAGCAGAACACACCACACTTCTCACAGACAGTCACCCGGAGGAAACCCACGCGGACACAGGGAGAACACACCACATTCCTCACAGACAGTCACCCGGAGAAAACCCACGCGGACACAGGGAGAACACACCACACTCCTCACAGACAGTCACCCGGAGGAAACCCACACGGACACAGGGAGAACACACCACACTCCTCACCGACAGTCACCCAGAGGAAACCCACGCAGGCACAGGGAGAACACACCACACTCCTCACAGACAGTCACCCGGAGGAAACCCACACGGACACAGGGAGAACACACCACACTCCTCACCGACAGTCACCCAGAGGAAACCCACGCAGGCACAGGGAAAACACACCACACTCCTCACCGACAGTCACCCGGAGGAAACCCACGCGGACACAAGGAGAACACACCACACTCCTCACCGACAGTCACCCAGAGGAAACCCACGCGGGCACAGGGAGAACACACCACACTCCTCACCGACAGTCACCCGGAGGAAACCCACGCGGACACAAGGAGAACACACCACACTCCTCACAGATAGTCACCCGGAGGAAACCCACACGGACACAGGGAGAACACACCACACTCCTCACAGACAGTCACCCGGAGAAAACCCACGCAGACACAGGGAGAACACACCACACTCCTCACAGATAGTCACCCGGAGGAAACCCACACGGACACAGGGAGAACACACCACACTCCTCACAGACAGTCACCCGGAGAAAACCCACGCAGACACAGGGAGAACACACCACACTCCTCACAGATAGTCACCCGGAGGAAACCCACACGGACACAGGGAGAACACATCACATTCCTCACAGACAGTCACCCGGAGGAAACCCACGCGGACACAGGGAGAATACACCACACTCCTCACAGACAGTCACCCGGAGGAAACCCACACAGACACAGGGAGAACACACCACACTCCTCACAGACAGTCCCCCGGAGGAAACACACGCAGACACAGGGAGAACACACCACACTCCACACAGACAGTCACCCGGATGAAACCCACACAGACACAGGGAGAACACACCACACTCCTCACAGAAAGTCACCCAGAGCGGGACTTGAACCCACAACCTCCAGGACCCTGGAGCTGTGACAGAGACACTACCTGCTGCTCCACTGCGCCGCCCACCATCTGATATATTTAAATTAACACTAAACTCCTCCAGACCTGTCCCCCACTAAAACTACTTTATGAAACAAAAACACTATAACGGAGAGCCTGAGCTGTTGAGCAACTGAAATCCATATAACAAGGAGGAATCAGAAAACAGTTCACTTTCAGAATTACAACAACTTCTGAAACACATACATAGTGTTGTTAAAAAGGTGATGCAACACAGTGGTAAACTAATCCCAACTTTTTTGGAGTGCGTTGCTTGCATCAAATCAAAATGGGCAAATATTTTACAAAAAAATATAAAAGTTCCCATGGGCCTATGTCTACATTGTAGGATGTTCCAGTGTTGATCTGGGTGGAGTTGCTGAAGCTGAAGGTGTCAGTGATGGATGCCTCATACTCTCTGGACAGCTCAACGGAGAAGCATTTCTCACGCGCCTCACAGTTTATGCCGCATATGGAGTTGAATTTCATGGATATGTTGTTCTCTTCCTTGTTATCCCAGAGGATCTCAGCATTGATGAGGCACTTCCCTGCCTTCAGAGGGCGAATGTGAGATATTTTGTCATTCAACCAGCTGTGGAAAGAAACATTCAGGGTTTAAATGATTTGCACATTATTGCACTTGTGTGTGTGTGTATGTGTGTGTGTATATATATATATATATATTCTACATATACTATATCTTATTTGGAAATGGGGATGTGGGGATGTGAAGCATGCCTATAAATGGTACTGTGTTATCTCTGAAGCAGTGAAGGGGGTGTGAAATATGCATTGCTTTAGTGCAATGCTGAATGAGCTTTCACATGACACTAATGACACTGCCTTCCTTAACCTTGAGTTGCCTGATGGAAATTGTAGGTTTGCTGCAACTGGTTTGGGTTTTGGGATCGGTGGCATTTGCATATCCCTGTTACCCCTCCCCAGGAAAGGAGTGCTATATAAAGCAGAAGTTTGCAATTTTCACAGACTTATCGTCTCATCTCCATCTGCACTGACCTCAGGGAAGACACCATGAGCAAGATCATTGTTTATGAGCACAGTGACTTCAGGGGCATCAGTAAGGAGTTCACTTCTTCTGTCCCCAACTTAGTGGCAGAGAACTTCAACGACTGCATCTCCTCTTTGAAGGTGATCGGGAATCCGTGGGTGGCATATCAGCATGTCCACTACGGCGGGTCTCAGTACGTCTATGAAGAAGGAGAATATCCCATGGTGGGGTCCAATGATGATTTTTCTTCCTTAGAGCTAGTGACTGAGGACCTGACAAATCCTCAGATCACACTCTACGAGCATGACCAGTTCCGGGGCAAGACCCTGGTCCTCACCACTGAGACCAACCTGGCCTATGGCACATTCAACGATGTGGCGTCATCCCACAAGGTGCAGAGAGGAGCATGGGTCCTCTATCAGCACAGTAACAGAGGAGGTGCTCAGATGGTGGCCAGGGCTTCTCGAGATGTGGCTAACTACGGCTGGTTCAATGACAGAGTGTCTCACCTTCGTCCTCTGAAACTGGGGAAGGCAATCATTAAAACTGAGATCCTCTGGGACAAGAAGGAAGAGAAGACCAAATCTGTCACCATCGACTCCATATGCGGCTTGAACCATGGAGACCATGAACAAAGCTTCTCCACTGAGCTGTCCAGGGAGTATGAGGGATCTGTCACTGACAGCTTCAGCTTCAGCAACTCCACCCAGATCACCTGGGGAACATCCTTCAGCATAGACATAGGTGCAGTAAAGGCAGAGCGGAACTTCTCCCTGAGTAACACCTTCACTGTTGAGAAGGGAACCAGCAACACCAGGACCGAGCGAAAGAGCATCCGCATCAACCTGCCGACCAAAATCCCTCCCCACACCAAACTCACCGTCAACGTGCTGAGGAGGGAAGTGGACGTGAAGGTCCCAGTCAAGATGACCATCCAGAGTGGAACCCGCAGCTCGGTGGAGTTTGGGGAGTACAGGTGCCAAGCCGGCAACTCTATCACCGCTGAGTACAAGGAGGAAAGGCTTTAGAGCAGCAGCTGGTAAGACACAGAGCAGACTGCTTTATGACCCTTTCTTAACCATGTTAATGTCTGATGTGCTGTTCATACTCTTACCTTGCTTATTGTTGTTGTTGTTCATAGATCCTCAGGACCATGTGCTTCACAACGTCCAGCTCTGAAGACCCTCTCACTGATCCGCAGGCTTTGAGACTCCTGAATGTCTTTAAATTGTCCAAACATGACAAGAAATGTGTAATATTCTTGGTCTGTTGTGGATGGAAGAAAAAATCCAATAAAATAGAAACAAATTAAATAATTTGTCTCCAATGTCTCCAGTGGTTTATATAAGAACTCTATATCAGAGTCTCCAGTCCATTCTTAGCCAGTGATGACCCTTGTTCTTCAAAACAGCTGATTAAAAAGAAGACACTAAGAAAATTTTAACGCTAGTCACGAGAAAATTTACTCTAAACACGTTACACTGCACTTTTGCCTATTTGCTGAAATCGCTTCATTGCAGGTTTTCAGCAATAAGCCTCTGAAAATGTTACTGAATAAAGTGATTTCATGGTCAGATGGGACTATATGGGTAAAGAAAATAATAATAATAAAATAATTATATCAAAAGAGATTAATTACACTAAGTTTAATATTATATTAGTGTTTTATTATAGATGTGAACTGTAGAAATGTGAAAATACAGAAAGAAAATAAATATATAGAGGAATTTGGATATAAAAAAAAATAATTTGAAGGAGAAATGTGGAAATACAGCAATAAAAATGTCAATATGTGTAAAAACTTGTGATGGAGAAATGCTTAAGGAGGCGTTTAATCACGTATACTAATCATTACCCTCCTCGTGCTGAGCGATTACCAGTGATACAGAACGTTCTGATACAAAATATTCACTGCTTGGGAACTTGAGCTTGATGAGTAGAAATCATAGAGAGTGTCTTCACATAAATTCTTCAGACAGAATAAGGGATGTCTATTTCTGCATGTTCAACATATCCATGAGCATCCTGTTGGTCTAGGGGCAGTTTGACCTGCCCTGGCTTTGACACTTTGGCCCTGAGATCATAGGGGGAAGTGTGATACAGTAGATGAGAAAGTGCTTATGCTCTTGATTTACGAAAGAGGGAACTGGGACACTTTATGGGGATGTCTGAGACATGAGGGTAACAGAACATAATCATAGAAAGGAGCTGTGCTTGAGAACTGCCCTAAATACATCAAAGTAAATTTAATGTATAAAAAAAATACATGTGGAAATAAATGTACAGAAAAATAAGGGTTAATGTCAAATCAAAGTACTCTGGGTCCCAGATGTTTAAGAGAGAATTTTACAGAGTGGGTTTTCAAACTGAATGTAACAGGCTGAAATCCTAAAGTGAAAGTAAGAGAGTGAAAAAACATCCCCTTTTTTAAACAAAATGTTTTTAAGTTGATTCTGAGTTACTCAACACTTTTTAATTACAGTTCTCCACAGTGATGACATTATTAATTAGTGTGGGTAGAGAGTGGAGGGCTGTGAATAAAGAAAACGCTCCAAATCCAGTAAAATACAAACAAATGAAAATAATTGCTGGCTCTTGTCTGTATCAGAGACTCTGGTCCATTCTGAGCCAGAAATGACCCTTGGTCAACAAACTGTCATCAAACCAGCCTTTTTTGTTGAAATTGCTTCATTGCAGATTTTCAGAAACAAGCCTTAAAAATGTTACTGAATAAAGTGTTGTTTTTGGTCACTGTTGTGACCGATGGGATTAAATGAGTAAAGAAAATATTTGGACTAAAGAGAAGAAAAGAAAAAGATTTAAAAGCTTTTATCAAATAAGATGAATTGCACTGTTTAATATTACATTGGGACACAAGTGTTTGTTTAAGGACATGACATTTGAAGGTTGAAATGCAGAAAAAAAAATTAAAAGCAAAAATGTGGAATTACAGAATGTAAAATATGAGTTATTTGGAAATTCCTGCCCTGCATTTGACCCTTTGGCCCTGAGATCACACAGGGAAGTGTAGTGCAGTACACAGTGTGTGGTGAGTCCTTATGATCTTCATTTATGAAAGAGGGAAATGGGACACTTTATGGGGAAGTCTGGAACATGAGGTAACAAAACAAATGAAGTAAAAGGGATTAAGAACGGTGCGTGAGAACTGCCCTAAACACATCACTGTGAACGTGTGAATGAACTAGAGATTGGAGTGAATGCTTTGACTCTTTATTCCTTTGGGTTGTTGGATTTCTCACTGGTGGCACTTAGAGGAATGCTATAACAATTTGGGAACATGTCTTGGGATAAAGGAAAGAATTCCCATAACATACTGAAATCAAAAGATGCATAAGAGTGAAAATACAGAGAGGAATGAAGGCATGAATGTGTAAATACAGAAATGAATTTAATGTATACATAAATAAATGTCAAAATAGATAATCAGACCAAATAAAAGTTAATATCAGATCAAGTCAAGTTGTTTGTATTGTCCTTTAACAAAGGTGCTACATTTGATCACATTCTCCATATAATTAATACACACTGAATAATACACACACATTTATTTCACTAGACACAGTAATAATATGTGCATCTTAACCTCAGTCATAATTACATCATAGTACATTTAGTTAATTTAATATTGTTTAATTGAGATCTACTGTACAGGGTTTCTCAGTGTGTGTGCTGCACTGTAAGAACGAAAGAAGCCTTGAGTTGCTAGTTACTTATGTTGACATATGGAAACTAACAAAGAACCATGGCCTGTAATTATGAGAAATAAAAATGGGAAATTTGTCTGTGCTGGGAAAGACTTTGAAGAAGTGAAAACACGTATTCCCCCAACATGTTTGTGTCACTGAGTAAAATTATTGTTTCAGACTTTAAACTGAGCTTAGACTCAGCTGCCAAATATGTTTTTTAATTCTGAACGATGTGTACGTCTCAGGTTCACTACATAAATCACAACATAAATGTTGTTTTCTTTAGTTTTCTTATTAAACTGTACTGTTGTGCTACTTATACTTTTGGTATTTTGGCTGTTATGGTGCTGTCTACCTGTCTTGGTTTTGTCCATGGTGACATATATGATCCACTCCATTGAGAACCCATCATAGATCTGCACAAGGTACCGTGGCTTAGTTGGATAAACACCTGTCTAAAGCCTTTTGGGGCAGCCGTGGCATTAGTGAGACACCTAACCCCCAAACTGCTCCCTGTGTGCTAAGGAGGTTGCAGCCTGTTGCTCCGGTTGTGTTTGTGTGTTAGACTTGTCTTTATTGATCCCACACTGCCCGAGTGTATGTGGCTTCTGGAACTGATCACTAGTGTGTATTCACCACAACTGATGGGTTAAATGCAGAGAATCAGTTTCCGTAAAGGGATTAATAAAGATAATTATTCTGCTTTTTCTACCAGTCGCTCCAGTGGAGAGTGATGCAGAGGGGAGTGACAACCTTTTCTGAACTATCAATGAAAAATTGAGCTTTCTTGTTTTCCTAATTATGTGTTTGTGTTTAATGTACTATCACTCTGTAAAACCAGAAGAATTAGTGTTTTACACAAGAGATCAGTAATTTTCTCCTGATCATTTGGCTGTAAAAGGGTTAATGTGTGATTCTGCTTTAACTTTGTGTTTTGGATTTTATTCCCTGAATGATTTATTCTTTTAAAACCAAAAATTTAAGATTTATAAAATCTTCTCCCGTTTCTCTGGCCTTAGCTCACCTTGGTTATGACCTTGATCACACACAGATATCATATCTGTCATACACAGACAGACACATACAAACCTCCTTCATATCTTTTTAGCAGATAAGAGGACATATGATACGTTCACTATGATGTTTTCACTTATAATGTTATCTTCTTCATGCTATAAATTCTCTAATCTTTTACAACAAACACTTCTGAAACATTGTTTGGGAAACAAGAAGAGCTACAACTTGACATGAAGCGTGTAACCTTTACGGGTGTGATCATTTTTTCACTGTCATTGACCATCACCACAGTGGCAGCTCCAGCCATTGGACAAAGCAGAGGACACCCTCTAACACATGATCTAAAGTTCTGAACAGATGAGACAGGGCGATACTGGCTCCATAATCAGAACATCTGTTACTGTGCCCATTTGTTCGCATGCATAGAAATGATCTGATTGAACCTTGTTTGGAAGACCTAATGCTTGGCCAGAACAGAGGGCTAAAATAAGCATGCATCATATCAGTTCATTACACTATCAACACCAATGGATTGGAGCACTTTGTCTTTTTCCTCAGTTAAAGACCACTAAGGTGAAATGAGAATGTTGCTAATCGTCATTGAGAACCTGCACTTTCTTGCCAACCTGAAGAGAGAGCCTGAGGAGGGATATCTGGTTTGAGGGAGAGTGTAGGAAACTACTACCCAAGTACACATGTCCTTTTCTCATTTCAAAGACAATGAATAATGCCACAAACCAACTTGACATAACCCCAATAGCGTATTTCCATGTCTTTGTATGTTTCTCTTCTCAAACCTCTTGTCCAGGTATGAAAAAGGAATTTAAAGCTCAACCAAGATTAGAAAATCAAGTCTAGTCCTTATTCATTTGTTTAAAATGTTATTAATAACATCAAATATTCATGATACAAATGTCTAATTGAGAGAAAATTTGGAGGAAGGAACCATGAAACCTAAAATGCTGTGGCTCCAGTACTGAGTGGCTTTCTGCATTCTGAACTCCTGTTTGCCTGGATTCATGGCATTTCATACTCTAGCTCCTCCCTAACCAAGGACTACTATTTAAAGCAGGTGTTCCGCTGACTTTTCACAGACTTGTTGTATTATCTCCGTCAGTACTGACTGCAGAGACGGCACCATGAGCAAGATTATTGTTTATGAACATTGCAATTTCAATGGCATCAGCAGGGAGTTCACTTCTTCTGTCCCTGACTTCGTGGTGGAGAGTTTTGACAACTGCATCTCCTCTCTGAAGGTGATCGGGAATCCCTGGGTGGCATTTACAGATGTCAACTACGGCGGCACTCATTATGTCTATGAAGAAGGAGAATATCCCACCCTGGAACGCAATGATTCTTTTTCCTCACTAGACATAATAACAGAAGACCTGACAAATCCTCAGATCACACTCTATGAGCACCCCAACTATGAAGGCAAGAGCCTCGTCCTCACCAATGAGACCAACCTATGCTATGGCACATTCAATGATGTGGCCTCATCCCACAAGGTGCAGAGAGGAGCATGGGTCCTCTACGAGCATGTTAACAAAGGGGGTACTCAGATGGTGGCCAGGGCTTCTCAAGATGTGCCTAGGTACAGCTGGTTTGACAACAGAGTGTCTCACGCTCGCCCTCTGAAGCCGGGGAAGGCCACCATAAAAACCGAGCTCCTCTGGGGCCAGAAGAAAGAGCAGACCAGATCTGTCACCATCGACTCCATATGCTGCATAAACCATGGAGACCATGAACAAAGCTTCTCCACTGAGCTGTCCAGAGAGTATGAGGGATCCATCACTGACAGCTTCAGCTTCAGCAACTCCACCCAGATCACCTTTGGAATGTCCTTCAGCGTAGACATAGGCGCAGTAAAGGCAGAGCGGAACTTATCCCTGAGTAACACCTTCACTGTGGAGAAGGGAACCAGCAACACCAGGACCGAGCGAAATAGCATCCGCATCTCCCTGCCCACCACAATCCCTCCCCACACCAAACTCACTGTCAACATGCTGAGGAAGTGGACGTGAAGGTCCCAGTCAAGATTATCATCCAGAGAGGGTCCCACAGTGTGGAGGAGTTTGGGGAGTACAGTTGCGAGGCTGGAAACGCTATCACCACTGACTATGAGGAGGAGAAGATCTAGAGCAGCAGCTGGTAAGACAGCAGTTGTATGTTTTCTAAACATTTCTTTAAAAACCACCCTGACCGCCTAGTCAAATCATACATTGTGCATGTTCTACTGAAAACACCTTTCGGTACATTTCAGTGTACACTAGTTTACTTAAGAGTTTAATATGTTTGGGGAAAACATGAGAACACAATGTGGTCTACAGCACATGCTATAACCCGCTGTATGGGCTGTGGACAATCATCAGAACATGTCATTGGAATAGGGCATGCCCAAGACCAGGTGTTTTATGACAAGTGTTTACATGTGATAATGTCTAATGTGCTCTTCAAAACTCATATCTTGCATTCTCTTTTCAGTGGAACGTTCAGGATTTGAGGGCTTCAGGACATGGAGTGTTGAATACATTTATTTGAGGACATTTTCACAAGTCATTTTCAAAATGGACATTTTTACTTTCTCTCTGTGGGTACCTTACTGACCTTGAAGTACATCACTGTGGACCAGAAGTACACAAGGCTTACATTTTAAAGCAAAAGCTAATAATTCAAGGTTCTATTCCCATAAGAAATCTTAGTCTTATCGGAATGGAAAAACACATGAGAGAATTCTCAACTCAAAGAAAAAAAACACTTTTTCATCATTATTTTACATTAAGGGAAATATATATAAGTGTCTTTAAATCAGGTTTAAACCCGATAAGTTGTATGGAACTCTTCTGTACGTGCAGCACATTTATAACACTGTATCAAATACCTGGGGCTACTGACTATTCTGGGATCTTTCTCTTTGCCAAGAAATGTCTTTGAGAATAGACAGTGTGCATCCCACGAGGCTCAGTGACCTTGGGTTTGAGGAATGTTTTTAAGGAATAAATGACTTATTGGTTGGAAGCTGATGGAAGAATTTCTGGCACAGAATATAATACATTTTAATCAAAGAAATATTTAATAATGACAGTATAAAATGTTAAGTTTAGGAGGGGCAAGCAGGGTTGACTTGACCTGAGGGGAGGTGGTGGGTAATACATATTATGAATGTATATGAATGCTCATGTTGGAATGATGACTGATGTTGGAAAATAAAATAAAATGTAAATAAAATTAGGCTGCCTTTCTTCTGCATTTCCTGGTGTGAGAGTCTTATTTATTTAAAATTCTTGAGTTCAGAGGTGTTTGCAAGATATTACCAGGACCTCTGCACTTAGCTCAACAATACAGAGAGCCTGGGCCTTGAGCATATAATTTTCTGTAGCAGCGCTCTTATTTCCTTAATAAACAGTGGCAATATGGGTGTGAACTCATTTAAAACTTACATGTACTCTACAAGGTAGTGTACCACCTCAATCCAGGAACTGAACCCATACAGGCTGGACTGCAAACACTGGCATCACAGGAGACAAGCCATGTACCTTCATGTAGGACCAGAGCTCCAAACCATGCTTTTGTTGAAGTCCTCAGATGTGTCTGGGAAGGCCTCCAGCTCTAATTTAAGGAGATGACCCATGTAGTTGGAGTTGGCCATGTACACTAAACTGATATTAAAAATGTAAGGCATGAGATGACTTTGGTGAAGTTAACTTTCTCCAGGAATACATCTAGAGATGGCTCTCCAGCAAGCTACAGAACAACAGCAAAGACAGTCAGCAGCTATTGTCTCATTTAAAACAATGGATATGGCTTTAACATTGTAGTATTAACAAAGGTGAGATGGAGCTGGAATGGAGCCTGCCTTTTTGCAATACTTATGCAAAAAAAAATGCGGATTTTCTTGCACTCGGTCCTGGTGTTGCTGGTTCCCTTCTCCACAGTGAAGGATTTATTCAGGGAGAAGTTCCGCTCTGCCTTTACTATACATATTGCTATGCTGAAGGACATTCCCATGGTGATCTGGGAGCTGCTGAAGCTGAAGCTTTCAGTGATGGATCCCTCATACTCTCTGGACAGCTCAGTGGAGAAGCTTTGTTCATGGTCTCCATAGTTCAAGCCGAATATGGAGTTGATCATGACAGATCTGGTCTGCTCTTCCTTCTGGTCCCAGAGGATCTCAGTTTTGATGATGGCCTTCCCCGGCTTCAGAGGGTAAATATGAGACACTCTGTCACTGAACCAAACGTATTCAGACATGTCTCAAGAAGCCCTGGCCACCATCTGATAACCTCTTCTGTTACTGTACTGATAGAGGACCCATGCTCCTCTCTGCACCTTGTGGGAAGACGCCATGTCATTGAACGTGCCATAGAGTAGGTTGGTCTCAGTGGTGAGGACCAGACTTCTGCCTTCATAGTTGGGGTGCTCGTAGAGTGTGATCTGAGGATTTGTCAGGTCCTCTGTTATTATGTCTAGTGAGGAAAAACCATCACTGTACTCCAGGGTGGGATATTCTCCTTCTTCATAGACGTACTGAGACCCGCTGTAGTTGACATCTGTAAACGCCACCCAGGGATTCCCGATAACCTTCAGAGAGGAGATGCAGTTGTTGAAGTTCTCTGCCACTAAGTCGGGGACAGAAGAAGTGAACTCCCTGCTGATGCCATTGAAGTCAATACGCTCATAAACAATGATCTTACTCATGGTGTTGTCTCGGTAGTGAGTACTGATGGAGATGATACAGCAAGTCTGTGAAAAGTCAGCGGAAAACCTGCTTTAAATAACAGTCCTTGGAACTGTTAGTATGAAATGCCACGAATCCAGACGCTCTATCTTGTCATATGAGCGTAAGGTATTTACAAGCCACAGGAAATGTATTATCTTCAATTTCCCTCATACTCCCCATGGCTCAGAAGGGAATGGTTTCAAAAGCAGATTAGAATCAGAATGGCTCATATTTTGCCACGTTTCTGACTGAGGCAGCCTGCAAGAAACATCTGATAACATGATAACCTCATGAAGCAAAATGTTTAAACAAACAGGAGTTCAGAATGTGGAAAGCCACTGGAGCCACAGCATTTTAGGTTTCATGGTTCCTTCCTCCAAATTTTCTCTCAATTAGACATTTGTATCGTGAATATTTGATGTTATTAATAACATTTTAAACAAATGAATAAGGACTAGACTTGATTTTCTAATCTTGGTTGAGCTTTAAATTCCTTTTTCATACCTGGACAAGAGGTTTGAGAAGAGAAACATACAAAAACATGGAAATACGCTATTGGGGTTATGTCAAGTTGGTTTGTGGCATTATTCATTGTCTTTGAAATGAGAAAAGGACATGTGTACTTGGGTAGTAGTTTCCTACACTCTCCCTCAAACCAGATATCCATCCTCAGGCTCTCTCTTCAGGTTGGCAAGAAAGTGCAGGTTCTCAATGACGATTAGCAACATTCTCATTTCACCTTAGTGGTCTTTAGCTGAGGAAAATGACAAAGTGCTCCAATCCATTGGTGTTCAATGAACTGATATGATGCATGCTTATTTTAGCCCTCTGTTCTGCCCAAACATTAGTTCTTCCAAACAAGGTTCAATCAGATCATTTCTATGGGCACAGTAACAGATGTTCTGATTATGGAGCCAGTATCGCCCTGTCTCATCTGTTCAGAACTTTAGATCATGTGTCAGAGGGTGTCCTCTGCTTTGTCTAATGGCTGGAGCTGCCACTGTGGTGATGGTCACTGACAGTGAAAAAATGATCACACCCGTAAAGGTTACAGGCTTCACGCTAAATTGTAACTCTTCTTGTTTCCCAAACAATGTTTCAGAAGTGCACTGTTTGTCTGTTGTGCATCAGAGCAGGTTCTGTGTTTGTTGTAAAAGATCAGAGAATGTACAGTATGAAGAAGATAATATCATAAGTGAAAACATCATTGTGAACGTATCATATGTCCTCTTATCTGCTAAAAAGATATGAGGGAGGTGTGTATGTGTCTATCTGTGTATGACCCATCAGTGGTAGTGAACACACACCAGTGATCAATTCCAGAAGCCACATACACTTGGGCAGTGAACACCCAAACACAACCGAAGCAGCAGGCTGCAACCACCTTAGCACACAGAGTGTGCTGTGACAGGTTTGGGCTTTGGCATTGGCATTTGCATATCTCTGGAACTCCTCCCCATCCACGGGCTGCTATTTAAAGCAAGAGTTCTGTGCAATATCCACAGATTTCACATCTCACCTCTATCTGTACTGACTTCAAAGATGAGCAAGATCATTGTTTCTGAGCACTGCAACTTCAAGGGCAAAAGCAGGGAGTTCACGTCTTCTGTCCCCAACTTAGTACAGCAGGACGTCAACGACTGCATCTCCTCTCTGAAGGTTATCGGGAACCCGTGGGTGGTGCATCAACATGTCAACTACAGCGGAGCTCAGTACGTCTATGAAGAAGGAGAGTATCCCAGTGTTGAGTGTAATGATTGCTTTTCTTCCCTACAGCTGGTGACTGAGGACCTGAAAAATCCTCAGATCACACTCTATGAGCATGTCAACTACCAGGGCAAGAGCCTCATTCTCACCACCGAGACCAGCCTGGCCAGCAGTGGGTTCAACGATGTGGCGTCCTCCCACAAGGTACAGAGAGGAGTGTGGGTCCTCTATGAGCACAGTAACAGAGGGGGTGGTTACATGGTGGCCAGGGCTTCTCGAGGTATGCCTAACTATCCAGCATTCAATGATCGGGTGTCTCATGTTCGCCCTCTGAAGCCGGGGAAAGCTGCTGCAAAATCCAAGTAGGACAAAATGTAAAGCACCCACTGGTAAAATACAGAGCACATTCTCTTATAGCTGTATAGACATGTCACATTTTTTTGACAGTCAGCCACCCCAGCCAAATGATGCCTTGCAGGTCTTGTAGAGAGAAAACCTTTCTGTACATTTCAATATGCAGATCTCGATTATTAGAGTTTAATATAGTGGGTGAAAAATATGAGAACACAACTGGCACTTTCCCACTGCATGGAACCTACTACTTGACTCTGCACGGCTCTTTTGCTTTTCCACTGGTCAAATCTGGTCCTGGTCCCTGGAACCGGGTAAGTTTTCAGCCCCTGCTCGCTCCAGGTTCTAACCATGCCGAGTAGGTACTAAATGGTGAGGTGTAAACTCTGCAGAACGCTGATTGGCCAGAGCCATGTCAATCACCACAAAATGCAGAGCTCATTCAAATCCAGCACAAACTGCCACTTGTTAAATCTCACAAGTTACAGCAGTTTTCACATTTATTTTTATTGGACTTACAGCAGCAGCTCTTTACCTCAAGGTGTTTTGAAGAGGTTTATATGCTCCTTGGGCTGATGGCAGAAAAAAATTTCCAGTGAAAGCCGAACTTGCAATAAGTAAAACTGATTTATGAAAACAAAAGCAACACTTGAATACACACTGAATAAACAGTGCCTAACTTTACCTCCACCATTGTTGTGGTTTTCAAAGCCAGTGGTTCCTGTTAGAGATGGAGTTTTGTGACATCACTGACTCCATTTTGCCGTGAGAGACTTGCCAGTGGAAAAGCGACAAGCTGTAAGCGAACCGAGCCGAGCCGTGTCGAGTCGAGTTGTGTAGAGCAGGACCCATGAAGTGGAAAAGCACCAAAAGTGTGTGTGTGTGTGTGTGTCACCCTGTGAAGGACTGGCGCCCCCTCCAGGGTGTTTTCTGCCTTGCGCCCAGTGATTCTGGGTAGGGTCCTGACCCACCGTGACCCCGAACTGGATAAGGGTTACAGACAATGAATGAATGAATGAATGTGGAAATTCATTTTTTTCTGTAGGTAAAAGGGAAAAGAGAAATAAATAAATGTAAAATTGTTACATTAAAAAAAAATGTGAAAATACAAACGCAGAAATGTTGGAACAGAAAAAATAAACAACTGAATGTAACTTCGGAATTAAAGAGATTAATAAATGTGGATGTACAGAAAAAATAATTGTGGCACTGCAGAAAAGCAGAAATACGTGAAATGCAGACAATACAAAAATTACAGAAAATACATAAATAAACAAATGTAACTTTTTTATTCCTCCACTACAATGTTTGGATTAGTAAAGTTGTACTCGGTGGACATTAACTCTGTACAGTCACTACACGTTGTCCTCTGTCAGTAAATGTGTAATTGTTTGGACATACACATTGGGATCAGGAATAAGAAAAAACGAGTCAGAAAGAGCTCACGTGAGAGGTGAGGGGACAGTCTCCACCCTACTTCTCCATTGCCTTTAGCTAAAAACTGCTGGTCTCAGTAGAAGTGATGCTTTGTCTCTAATTGAAATAAATGCCTAAAAATGTGCTCTGCCAACAAACAAGGGCCTGCATCACATCATCACTGAAAGCACGGTTTAAAGATAAACCCTTTATTACACACACAGATGGACACAGTGTCTTCTCGGTTGTGCACGCTTGTTTCGGTCACACTTTATTACAGGCTTACACTGTGCAGACTGAGGCTCACAGAACCATAAGTGTTCTGTTAAAGCAGAGGAGAACTATCTAAACTCGCTGTGCTGCGATCCTCACCTTTCCCCAATACTGCAGTTCTGACCGGCACAGGAATGCAGAGATGGCACAGAGTATGGCTGCCATGTTGCAAGCTCCCTCTTTCTGCTCCCTGTACCTGGATTACCTGATCATATCGTGCAGACCAATGTGGCTACCGAGAGAGACCTCTGGGGTGTGTGTCGCTGCCGTATATATATTCCCCCAGAGGTGGACACGGACCTGGCACTCGGGGACATCTACGAGACGATAAACAAGCAGGAAACCGCACGCCCGGGGGCTGCGTTCATTGTTGCTGGCATCAAACCTGAGGAAAGTTGCTCCCACATATTTTCAGCATATCACATGCAGCACGAGAAGAACACACACACTGGACCCCTGCCACACCACCCTCTGAGAAGTGTACAAAGCCCTCCCAGACACAGCTCCAACATCATCATTAAATTTGCTGAAGATACGACGATCGTTGCCTTGATGTCCAACAACGATGAGGCAGCCTATAGAGACTCACTGGTGCCAGGACAAACACCTCTCTGTAAACATCGACACAGGGGCTTGGTGGTGAGCACGTTCACCTCCCAGCGCTGGGATCTTGGGTTCAAGTCCCATCTGGGTGGGGTTTCCATGTTCTACTCCGTCCAAAAACACACGTTGGTAGGTGGATTGGTGACTTAAAAGTGTCCGTAGGTGTGAGTGTGTGTTGCCCTGCTAAGAACTGGCACCCCCTGGTGCCCAGTGATTCAGGGTAGGCTCCGGACCCACCGCGGCCCTGAACTGGATAAGGGTTACAGACAATGAATGAATGAATGAATGAATGAATGTGGTACAGGAAAATGTAGGGCAAGGTTTAAGCATTCAGCCACATTAAATACTCTGGCTTCCAAACCTGTGGACAATTACACTTCACTATTTACTCACAACTTCACTCTTTATAGCAGTCTTATACCACACCTATATTTACTTTTTTTTTACTCTATTTATTGTTATTTCTGTTTGTCTTTTCTTGTGCACTCATTACAGAACTGAGACTCTACAATTTCCTTCTGGATCAATAAACTCTTATTTTATTTTATCTTATATGTCACATTTTTCCAAAATGTGCTAATAATGCCTTTGTACGTTATTCTCACGATTCAGAAAATCAAAACAAACACGGTGTCCTCTACAGGAACTGTGTAATTGTTAAGATATTTGGCTCCACCTTCTGGTGGCGTGCGGTCACTACATGGTCCTCATATAGTGCCTGCAGTGACACTTGCTGTACTCGTCAAGTTATAGTTATAAAAACACACAAACACGGCTGTAATACAGTTGTTAAATCAAACACTATGGTCCAAACAGAAGGTTTACTGAACTTCTACTTCTTCTCAGGGTGCACCAAGGAAATAAACTGCTCTTGCTACATATGCTGCGCGTGTGGCGCGGTGTTGTGGGGTATTACGGTATTACGGTATGAGGATGTGTGTGTGTGCGTGTGTGTGTGTGTGTGTGTGTGTGTGTGTGCGTGTGCGTGTGGCGCAGTAGTGGGGTGTATTACAGCAGGGGTATGTGTGCGTACTGTGTGTAAGTGTGTATGGCGCAGTAGTGCGGGGTATTACGGTAGAGGGATGTGCGTGTACTGTGTGTATGTTTGTATGGTGCAGTAGTGTGGAGTATTACGGTAGGGAGATGTGTGTGTCTACTGTGTGTAAGTGTGTATGGCGCAGTAGTGCGGGGTATTACGGTAGGGGGATGTGTGTGTACTGTGTGTATGTATGTGTGGCGCAGTAGTGCGGGGTATTACGGTAGGGGGATGTGTGTGTACTGTGTGTATGTATGTGTGGCGCAGTAGTGCGGGGTATTACGGTAGGGGGATGTGTGTGTACTGTGTGTATGTATGTGTGGCGCAGTAGTGTGGGGTATTACGGTAGGGCGATGTGCGTGTATTGCGTGTATTGTGTGTATGTATGTGTGTGTGTGTGTGTGTGTGTGTGTGGCGCAGTAGTGTGGGGTATTACGGTAGGGCGATGTGTGTGTGTACTGTGTGTAAGTGTGTGAGGCGCAGTAACGAGGGGTATTACGGTAGAGAGATGTTTGTGTACTGCGTGTATGTGTATGTGGCGCAGTAGTGTAGGGTATTACGGTTGGGGGATGTGTGTTTACTGTGTGTAAGTGTGTGTGTGTGTGTGAGGTGCAGTAGTGTAGGTGATTACGGTAGGGGGATGTGTGTTTACTGTGAGTATGTGTGAGTGACGCAGTAGTGTGGGGTATTACGGTAGGGCGATGTGTGTGTACTGTGTGTATGTGTATGGCGCAGTAGTGCGGGGTATTACGGTAGGGGGATGTGTGTGTACTGTGTGTATGTGTGAGTGTGTGTGTGGCGCAGTAGTGTGGGGTATTACGGTAGGGGGATGTGTGTTTACTGTGTGTATGTGTGAGTGGCGCAGTAGTGGGGGGTATTACGGTAGGGCGATGTGTGTGTACTGTGTGTATGTGTGAGTGTGTGTGTGGCGCAGTAGTGTGGGGTATTACGGTAGGGCGATGTGTGTGTACTGTGTGTATGTATGTGTGGCGCAGTAGTGTGGGGTATTACGGTAGGGCGATGTGTGTGTACTGTGTGTATGTGTGAGTGTGTGTGTGGCGCAGTAGTGTGGGGTATTACGGTAGGGCGATGTGTGTGTACTGTGTGTATGTATGTGTGGCGCAGTAGTGTGGGGTATTACGGTAGGGCGATGTGTGTGTACTGTGTGTATGTGTGAGTGTGTGTGTGGCGCAGTAGTGTGGGGTATTACGGTAGGGCGATGTGTGTGTACTGTGTGTATGTGTGAGTGTGTGTGTGGCGCAGTAGTGTGGGGTATTACGGTAGGGCGATGTGTGTGTACTGTGTGTATGTATGTGTGGCGCAGTAGTGTGGGGTATTACGGTAGGGCGATGTGCGTGTACTGTGTGTATGTATGTGTGGCGCAGTAGTGCGGGGTATTACGGTAGGGGGATGTGTGTGTACTGTGTGTATGTGTATGTGTGCGGAAGTGAGCCGAGGGGACGGAGGTGAGCGGAGTGATGGGGCTCACCGCGCGGATTCGGAGAGAGTGGTTTATCATCGGCATCGGGCTCGTCATCTGCGCCGCCAACATCGCTCCATGGGTCGGGGTTAAAGGAGGTGAGCGGCGGGGAAGCACTGGGGGGAAGAGAGAGAGGAGACACTAGACCCAAAGAGAAAGATAAGAGACAAGAAAAGGGAGGGAGCGAAGGAACAGGAGACAGGAAGATAGAAAGAGGGAAAAGAACAGAAGACAGTTGAGAGAAGAACAGAAGACAGTTGACAGTGAGAGAAGAGAAGAAGAAAGAGGGGGAAAGAGACACAGGAGACAAACAGATGGCTAAATAAACCAGTATAAGTTCAGAGAGGGAAGAAACTGCAGAAAGAGAGAGTGACAGGTGGATGAGAAGAGGAAAGAGTGAAGAGAGACAGATGAAAAGAAGGAGGCAGAAGAAGAAAAAGTCAGAGAAACAGAAGATAGAGAAAAGAGAGAGAGAGAGAGTACAGATGGAGTACAGATGTGAGTGAGATAAGAACAGCAGAAAGTTAGAAAAGAGATGGAGAAAGCTGGAGAAAAGAGAGTTTATCCACTTTATCACTCCATTTTATCTTTGACCCTGTATGTGTTTAATTTCAGCTGCTGAGCTCTGACCCTCAGACCCAGAGGAGCAGCCCTCCCTCCCTCTCCCCCTCTCCCCCTTTTCCTTCCCTCTCTCAGTCTGTAAACGGGCAGAGGTGTGTAGAGCGGGAAAATAATACGATGAGGAAAGTTTATCATCCACAAAAACAACCAGAATGCAAGTGTTAAACCACCCGCTCAAACTGGAGCGATTAAAGGTGCAGTCAATGATTTGTACCACGCAAAAACATAGCAAACGTTGTTCCTGTAAGTGATTAATTATGACTCGTTATGGTTTTTACATGGTTATCTATAAAGCTCAGTTCAAACAAGACGCGGAATCAAGCTGCTCTGTCGTCTCTGAATGAACCAGTTTATGCTCCATGGAGCGGGTCCCCTCATTAGGGCAAGTGCGTTTACAACACATTTACTACAGAATCACAGTGTCTGTGTAATGTTTCTGTCAAATGAATAACAGAAAAGAGGATTAGTGATAAATTATGAACAGATCAAAGGGAACAGAAGAGTAATAAACACATGTTTTAGTCACACGTTGCTCACAAGGTTTTAGTAAACGTATATATATTATGTATTATTTATGTAAATATAACTGTATATTTATTAAACCCAGAAACGCAGGGACAGTGGACAGTGCAGTGACCCGGAGGAAGAGTGGAACGGTGAACAGTGAGAGTGAAGGACCGTCAGAGTCGGTGCTGAATTTAGGTTCTGGAACCTCTCCGTCTATGGACTCTATTTACACCACAGCCCTGTGGCCCTGAGGGGGTAAATCCACAGTGCATGGGGGCGAGGCCTGGGGCAGTGGGAGGGGCTAACAGGGTTCAGAGTGCCTTTCTCTCTGATCCCCTTAGGTCCTGACTTAGTGACACGTCGCAGTCGGCCAGAGACGGATCTGAAACGAGGCGTCACTATCAGGCTCGGGTGGTTTGGCTTGTGTGGCAACTTCAGTGTGTTTGTATAGGTGTGTGTGAGTGTATTTGGCTCTTTGTGGGGACAGAAAGACTCCAGGTGTATGAAAGCGTTTGACACCGTGGGGACTTTTTGGCTGCTTCACAGAAGAAAAATAAAAAATATTTGCATTGAACTGCAGATTTTATTTGGGAAAATCAGAAGAAGCCAAATGATCTGTAGTTTTTGAGGTTAGGGTGTGTGTGTGTGTTTGTGTGTGTGTGTGGTTTTAAGGCTGGGTTACATGTGTATGTGCTTGTGCACGTTCTTTTTAAAGCTTTTATATGAAGTAGTAGGTCATGCCAGACTTCGTAAACCTAGGGTTGCCTTACCGTTTCCAAACACTGCTTTGGGGTGTTTGGGGGTTTTACAAGAGTACAGGGTCATTTTAATCACACCAGGGTAGCTCATGGAGAGGGCATAGTGAGTTTTAACCACACTGGGTTTGGCTCATAGAGACGTAATCACCCTGATCAGAATGAATGACTGAAATAAGTTACACCATTAACTCTAGAGCCATTTACATCTCATCCGAGGGACTGCCCTGTTTATTAGGTACAGTGTCCCACGCACTGCACCCAGGCATTGGGATCCACAAACACCACCTCCAAAAATTATAAATAAACACTTACAAAATAAAAGCATAAGGACAATTTTATTTAGCAACTAGTTACAATAAAAATAAAAATAAAGATTCTACCTGAGCCTGGAGTTCAGAGATCTATTAAAGTTACTGGGGAGGTGCAGCTTTAGAGTAGGGTCTAGAGGTGGGCGATATGATGATGCTGAATCGATATTGTGATATTGAGGGGTGTGTCGATTTCGTGCTGTGTATCGTGATATGGACTGACTATGCCTTGCAGTAAGTTCACACTCTCTTTGTGTTTCCGCTTGGAGCTTGGCCTTTCTGAGCTGATTGAATGCGATGAATGCTTTGTTGTGTTGTCGTGAGGGTATTGTGAGTAAAGCCCGGTCTGCGTTATTTTAAGCCGAGGTTACTGACGCTTACGGAACGACGTGGAACCCCGGATTGTCCTTGGGTTTATTCCGGCTGCACGGCTTTCTGTCTGAAATCAGCTTCAGTGCTCATTCGCTGCTAGTTCTGCACCCAGCTGCTTGTCTCTAGAGATGGCAACAGCTAAGTATTCACACAGCCTCACGTTCTCACCTGCTTTCCTTCAGGTCCTCTTCGGCCGGAGATCACCATCACCTACGTAGCTGTGTCGACCATCTTCTTTAACAGCGGCCTCTCCCTGAGGACTGAGGTACTGGAGATCTGTCTTTGTCTCTCTGTGTCTCTGTCTCTCCCTGTGTCTGCCTGTCTCTCTGTGTTATTGTCTCTCTTTGTTATTGTCTCTCTGTGTCTCTGTCTCTCTGTGTCTCTGTCTCTCTTTGTTATTGTCTCTCTGTCTCTCTGTATCTCTGTATCTCTGTCTCTCTGTATCTCTGTCTCTCTTTGTTATTGTCTCTCTGTGTCTCTGTCTCTCTTTGTTATTGTCTCTCTGTCTCTCTGTGTCTCTGTCTCTCTGTATCTCTGTCTCTCTTTGTTATTGTCTCTCTGTGTCTCTGTCTCTCTGTCTTTTTCTCAGTTTTTTCTTTTCTCTCTCTTTATCTCTGTCTGTCCCAGTGTATTTCAAACACGGTCTGTCTCTCTCTATCCATCTGTATCTGTCTCCATGTCTGACGCTGTCTGTGTGTGTGTCTCTCTCTCATTAAGATGCAATTTTTAAGGATATTTTTAACTAAATCTAACTCTCTCTCTCTCTCTCTCTCTCTCTCTCTCTCTCTCTCTCTCTCTCTCAGGAGTTGGCGAGTGCATTGATGCATGTAAAGTTACATTTGTTTGTTCAGACGTTTACTCTGGTGTTTTTCCCTGTGGCCATCTGGATTCTTCTTAAATTTCTGGCGTTGACAAGTATTAATGAATGGCTTCTTAAAGGGTAAACACACACACACACACACACACACACAGATAGAGTTATGAGTGCTTGAAGGACCACTGTCAAGGTCCAAGACACTAATGCAGTCATGACTTTTCAGTTAATTCTCTCTCTGTCTCTCTCTACCTGTGAACGACGATGAATAGAGCCTCTGTTTCCAGGTTGTTGCTATGGATTTCATGGGTTCTCTCTCAGGGACTAAATTATACAGCTCTATGAGGTTATTCATTTACCTCCAAACTGATGCATAACCCCCACTTAGAGCTGCTCTCTTTGCTCTAGGACTGAATGGTCGACTGTTGGGATCACGCTTTCTTACACTGCGTCCGTGGTCTTTACTGTGAGAGCATGATTGTTTTTCAGGTTTGCGGCATTACATATGTGTGTATATGTGTTTGTGTGTGTGTGTGTGTTTGTTTACAGGCTGCAGACAGTGGGCTGTATGCCCCCTCCTGTCTCCTCTGCAGTCATCCTCACAAAAGCTGTCGGTGGTAATGAGGTGAGATCCTCTCAGGGAGCAGATGCTTATCAAATCCTTTCAGTCTCAGATATGGTTGTGAGGGGGTAATCCCATTATTTACCAGCGTTTCCCTGTGATTTAACTTCTGTCTGAAGACACTCTGTCAATCACAAGGAGACTGTCCTGTAAAATATGTGACATGCACTTAAGATAACAAAGTAGATAGTTACGGTAGACAGAACTACGCTTGTATTAAATATTAAATATGCTTCTACTTCATAAATCTTATTGAGAGACTGTTGTGTGTGATTTGGTTGGAAACATTACAAAAGTCCTTTGGTAATATTGCATTACCCCATTCATCACATTCAAACAGTACTTTGTCTTTATAAGTAACATCTAAAGCTCCTTTCACATGTGAACTCCCTAGAAACTATAGAGAAACTCCAGAGTATTGGGTCCGGAGATGTCCCGGAGTAGTCCTTTCACAGGCGCATTCTCGCAACTGGAAATGTGCCATGTGCTTTAGGTGTGGGGTGGTGCATATGCAGAGTGTACAGGAGACACTCCGGGACATTAGCGGCTCTGTTTACACATGCATTCGGATTTTACCTGCACATTTACTGGTGCTCTCGGAGGATAAGTTTAGTGTATAGTCCGGGGACTAATGTTGCAGATGTTTGCTTTCACACATAAACTCCTCAGAGTAAACTTTTCTTTCTCCACATTCCCACAACAGTCGATTTGATTATATCAAAGTGTTTATTTCATATTTTCATTTTAACTAAACTATGTCTGTTTTGTGTTGTTGTTTTTATTCCAGGCTGCAGCCATCTTCAACTCTGCTTTTGGGAGTTTTCTGGTGAGTGTTAGTGCTGGAGGAGAGACTTGAGAGAAGGCCACATTTCACCTCCGTTATTTAAGTTCAGACCAAATCTGAAAGGTCTAGACCACCTGCTTCTCCACGTTACGTAACAATCGTTAGACTGACACCTAGTGAATAGATCAGAGACTCTGTACCCAAATCATTTTAAACACGGGTTTAATGTACTCATGAGTGGGACCCCCTCTGTGGAGCATAAGTAGGTCCATTAAGTCTAAAAAAAATCACATTCATAACTGTTGTTAGCTAGTATTTGACATGTTGCTGCTTTAAAAGACGTCCCCTGGGCTGGCACTGGTTGTCCGTATTAATGCCAGTCTTTTTTGTTCTTGCAGGGCATTGTGGTCACTCCTCTGCTGCTGCTGGTGTTTGTGAGTAAAGCTGTTCTCTCCATCGTGATTATTTATTGGTGTCTGTTAGTTTATATGCAGCTCTGACACTGACGTGTTTTCTCTCTCTCCGCTGTAGCTTGGCTCGTCCTCCTCTGTGCCTTTCTCCTCCATCTTCTCTCAGCTCTTCATGACCGTGGTCGTCCCTCTCTTAGTCGGACAGGTCATTTGCTTTATTTATGATGTAAAAAACTGAGAGATGGACTGTGATATCTGAATTTAATCTATATTTTAGCTGATATTTAAATATAGAATCAGTGATAAGATGCTTTTAGTGGGCGGATCTAGTCCCAGTTTCTACGTTTTATGGATGTATAATTATGAATATTCCAAAAAAATGAAGATATTAAGGTTGTTCCAAGTTTATCTTCAGTGACTGTAGGATTGTGTGTGTGTGTGTGTGTGTGTTTAGGTGTGTAGGAGGTTTCTTAAGGACTGGCTGGAGAGGAGAAAGCCCCCGTTCGGGACGGTGAGCAGTGTGGTTCTGCTTATGATCATCTACACCACCTTCTGTGATACTTTCTCCAACCCAAACATCGAGCTGGACCACCTCAGCCTCCTCCTCATTGTCTTCATCAGTGAGTGGCCTGTCTTTGGTTTAAAGAATTACATCCATTCACTTGAGAAGTTTGTCCAGAGCAGAGCAGTTATTCCCCACATTGCTTGGCCATTCGTCACTTTTTTATTGAATATTTATCCATTGTTAGTTAGTGTTGTCATTTTCACGCTAAGTTGCTAACCCTTTTGTCCTTGTATCTTGGTGAGCAGATGTCTCCAATCCTACTTTTTGGGTTTGGGTTACTAGCGTAGTCAAGATTCTTGATCAGCCTTTCGCTGATTGACATGCACCATTGTCTAAATATAGCCCTGATTAAGATTTCCACGTAATCTAAACAGACAGCACGCAGCCTTGTCGAGGGCACCTAACCATTCTGAGGTGCTTCTTTCCCCTAGTCCTGTTGCAACTGTTGCGCCCTTGATTGGGGCAACCGTGGCCTGATAGTTAGAGAAGTGGTATGGGACTGGAACATTGCTGGTTTGATATAGTACATATATATATATATATATGTGCAGTGTACCCAGTGTACCATCCTCTGGAGGCTCTGTTGTGATCTGCGGGTGCTTCAGTTCAGGTCTTGCCTCAGCAGGGTTATGTGGCAGTAAAATGATGACCTGCTGAGGACCTCGATGGACTGAATGACCAGGGTATACAGGATGACAGTGTCAAGCAGACTGCAGAAGAGGTCCTCTGGCGCTGGTCTTTGGAAGGCGCTGGAGAAGACTTTATGGAGTGCTCCGTTTCTCCCGTGGTCAGAAAACAGGCTCGGCCAATAATCAACTCAACTTTGGGCATGAATATATGTTGATGTTGCTTAAGGTAGTCATTAAAATGTCAGGGCGAATGGCCACCAGACTCAAAATATTATATATTTATGTTTATTTATTTATTTATTTATTGCCATAATGCCCACTCTTATAAACCAATCTCTCTCTCTTTCTCTTTTTCTCCACAGTCTTCTCCATTCAGCTCACGTTCATGTTTCTGACGTTCGTCTTGTCAACCAGGTAAACACACTCACGCATGGACATATTCGCTCTGATTTATCTCCAAGGTCTCACTCACTAATTGACTTGGTTTTATCTGTTTGTAGGACGCTGTCTGGTTTCTCAGCTGCTGATACTGTTGCAATATTGTTTTGTTCAACGCACAAATCCCTTACACTGGGTAAGCTGGTGTTTAAACCGGAGATTCTGTATTGGATACTGGAGCAAATTTTAGTTCTGTAACAAACCTGTCCTGAAATATCCTAGTCCCTCCCACTGTGTGATGTCATCTGTTAGGGATTTAAGAGTCAGTTGAGTGTAGTAGCTAGTGAACATTTTATTCAGTTGGATATTAGCTCATACTCAGGGTTTCTGTAGATGAATCCATATCAGGAAAGACAAGGTCTGCCTTGAGGAACTGGGTGGAAGGTAAAACCCATGTAGAAGATTGGCATTGACATGTATCATTGTTGATTTCTGTGATATGTATGTGTGTGTGTGTGTGTGTAGGTATCCCCATGCTGAAGATTGTATTCGAGGGCTATGAGCATCTCTCTCTGATATCCGTGCCTTTGCTCATATATCATCCAGCTCAGATCCTGCTGGGCAGCATTCTAGTGCCCACCATCAAAACATGGATGACCAGAACTACTCAGAAGGTACCAAACATGTAGAAAAATACTTCAATGCATATATATAAACCAATGAAACACACACACACTTGTAGCTCCTCCTTCACTGTGTCCAGACTGTGTTCACACAGCAAGGAAAAAGTGCCCAGAGTCTGATTTCAGATCAAGTCCCATTTCTCTGTTCCACTGTTCACACTGTCTCTGTAATGTGACTGTATCTGACCTTCAGTGTGAACAGACCAGGCTCCTAAACTGACCCTCCCTCCTCAGGCTCGCTGACCAGACTGCATCACCGCTCTGTCACTCTGTCTCGCCGCTCTGGCCTCTCTGTCCAGAGCAGTTTGGTTTTGAAATGAAGGGGGACTGGTGTTTACTGAGCAGCGCTGTTTCAGACAATGACCTGCTTTTGTTCTGAGAACTAATTTCTACACGAGAAATACACAATAAAATAAAGATTTAATGGAGGGTTAAAGCAGGAGCTTGTTCCTAAGGTCAGTGATTGTCCTCAGGCCGAGTACAGGGAATGATCCACATTCGAGCAGTTGAGCTGTTTAACGTAGATTTACACAGGTTGTTTTTTCATAAGCGAGTGAAAAGTCTTGGATTTGGACACAGATTTTATTCAGAAAACGTCATAGTCAGTGCATTTTTGATTGAGCCACTTTTCCCTGCTGTGTGTGAACACAATGTTAGAGATTTCGGCTCTGTTTGCGTTAGCCGTAATTGCCTGACCAGTGAAATTTGTGGGCGACATCTGACTTTGATGGAGATAGAAATTCAGCAAACTCTAGACCTTCTCATGTCTCTGTAGTTTTAGTTCATCAGTGCGTCACTGAGTTTATGGGCTGTGCACTATGTAACTTCTGTGATAGGGTAGGAAATGTTGACCCTGCAGTTGATTGTAGTGATGTGGAAATGTCTGTGTGCTGTGACCCAGCAGGCGCTGAAAACCACCAGCCTGCAGCCGGTCTGAACCCCCTCCGGAGCCAGGACCCAACTCGGGCCAACTGGACTGACCCGATCTCGGCCGTGGTTCTGCTGTTCCTTCAGAGGGACGAGGTGCGTGCTCCTGGTGGAAGGAGAAGGCGGGACAATGTGCCTTATCTCAGGCCAGTGGGAACTCTCTGGCAGCTGCTCCCCTCGCCTCTCTACAGGGAATTTATTACTCGTTTAGTACTTTAAAGTTTTTAAGAACAGAAATGTGAAGGTATATCTTTATTTTTATAAACAAAGAGCTTTATGTTTTCCACAACGAGGACTAGGACCAAGCCAGATTTTCTAAAACAGAGTTTGACTTCATCTGTAACTTTTATTTGACCTAATTTTTTAATTTATTTTAACCCATTCCTTGAAGTCTACATTGTGTTTCTGTTGGATCAAAGCGATCTGGGTCACTGCCGTTTACCCACGTGGCTTTATCTCACTACGTTTCCAGTGGGATTCATGCAGTTGTTTAGGTTTTTGTTTTCTGACCATAGCTGGACGTCAGGTTTGGAAGGTGTCCTGCTTTCCAGTGTACTGCCCTTTTACTTACAGACAATAAAGCCCCAGTGAGGCTCATCTGTAGCTCACTGAATAATGTAAAGTGTGTTCTTTAATCTTTATACATTTGCCTTTACTTGTGTTTTTGTCAATACAGTGGAACCTCTACCTATGAACTTGATCCGTTCCGTGACCTGGTTCGTAAGTAGAAAAGTTCGTTTCTCGAGTCAATTTTCCCAATTTAAAATAATGGAAAAGCAATTAATGCGTTCCAGCCCCCACCCCGAAAGTCACCCTTTTTGCACTGATCTATGTTTACAACACTCTCAAATTAGTAAAAAATACATGTAGCGTTACTAAAAATAAAAGAGAAATACAGTGGAAACAGTAATAAAAAAGAAATAATAAAGTTGTAAGTGGTTACACATCGCTACCTTGAAGACGTGACGACTGGCTGGAGGAGTAACACAGGCACTGGCTGTATGACGGGAGGTGGGGGGTGGAATAACGGAGAGTAGGCGGTGAATGTGGGGAGACGAAGCGTAGATACGGCTTAACTTCGCACGAATTTCGATGTCTGCTATTTACGCTAATGCTAAATTGCTAAAGCTACAATGTGCTAATCTTAAAAGCTCACTCAAGTCTGGGGGCGCTGGGAGACTCGCCTATTGGGGTCAGTGGCCATTTCCAGCCGCCGGCTCGGGTTCGTTTCTAGAGTCGTGGTTGGTTGGTGGAGGTAAAAAATATTCAAATGCTCGGTTCGTATCTTGGAAAGTTCGTTAGTAGAGGTTCCACTGTATAATATAATAATGTAACATTACAGCATATTTACATGTGTTTACAAACATCAGGACTACACAAACTCAAGACACTGACTCTGAAGGTTTATTCAATACTCTTTATTCTCCAGAATCTATCCGCATCATTTCTGCAGAGTAAAACTAGTCTTGGGTGTTGTTACAATCATCTACACAATTTCTAGAAATCAACAGTGCATTTTTAAGTTTTGACAGCTTTTGGATCTTTAAAATGTAGATTAAACTAAAATTCAGAAACAGAAAGCAATGTTCTCTGCTGCTGTTTCAAACGCATGCGTTTACACCTTATGAACAAGTAAACAATATGAGGAAATTAAACATTATTTAAACTAGTTTCTAGACTAAGCAAAGAAAGTAGACGTTTCAGTTAGGCCTGTTATTAATATATAATATCACAGTAATGTGTTCACCTTTTCACAAAGTCCAGATCTCAACATCACTGAATGCAGCTAGTTTTCCGGATTGGACTCGGAGCGCGTCTCTTCAAAATAAACCAGAAAACAGGAAGTCTTCATGAAAAGAGTAGAAGCTAAAGTGGCCAAGATCTCTGTCTTCTCTACAGTGAAACACGTCTGTGTTTGGTCCAAACCCCACAGCAGTGTTCTCCCCCTGTGTAAACAGCCCCTGTTCAGAACGCCCTGTTCCTTTTAAATGATAATGAGCCGCTCGCTGTTCACCCCGACCCCGAGCGCACAGCAGTGAGGAGCGAGGAGCAGAAGCTCTGGTTTTTAGCCGTTTTCACTCTGTTCTCTTTCTTCTCAGTTTTTACTCAGTGCTCTTATTTCTCCGCGCTCGTTGTGTCTGTTTTGCTGAGTTTAACCTCATCTTTGCGCTCTCACATAAACACGGGTCCAGCGCTGTGATTGGACAGACTCAGATGACTCACCTCATCAGAAGCGGAGCAGAATCAGAGCGGCTCGTTTAATCCCGTGTTTTCAGACTCATGTAGCACAAAGAAAACTGCCTGGGGGATCTTGTTACACAGTGTGTGGGTTGGTGGGCTCTACATGGACTCTACATGTGATCTTAATACTTTCCTCTAGGTCAAAGGGTGGAGGCTGTAAATATAGTAACATTGATGTTATATGTTGTTATCAAGGTCTTTGTGTCCCAGATGCAGAAACATATTGAAAAGATGGTCAATGTTGTCTACGACTAAGAGTCACAAAGTAAGTGTGTGTGTGTGTGTTTGTGTGTGTGTGGATCTAGCTCCCTGGTGCAGAGATAAGGTTATACTCGGCCTGCAGCAGTAAAAAGCTGTTCTCTCGGATCCTGCGAACTTGCACTAGATCTCCACACTCCTGCACGTGAATCACGCCTCTGTTGTCATGGCAACGCTCGCCCAGCGACACAGCTGTGTGTCTGCGGCAGTGTTTCCTTTGCAGGTATCTCAGGCCCACCGCCACTGCCATCCCCAGCCCCGCAGACAGACCCACCAGCACCAAGCCCAGCTCTGAAGTACTTGGCCTGGGCACAAGATCCGGCTTCATCCCCTTAGCATCTGGAGGTCTTGGTGGTTCTCTGGGTTTCTGAGGGGATATGGGTCGAGAGGAACCCTCCTCTTTTTGGGTCCCGGAGTCAGCGTCATTCCTGGGTGGGAGAGAGTCAGAAAGGGAGCGCTGGAGAGCTGGAGATGGGTCCAGATGGGGGGATGAAGGAGGAGTAGAGGTGTGCAGAGTGATGAGAGTGGGTGTGTATGTCATATCTGTCAAGGCTGGGTTTGGGATTAAGTTTGAATCTAAGATCGGGCGCATTAAGGTTACATTAGGGAGTGAAGTTGAGGAGGGGCTTGGGTTTGAGGTACGTGCAGAGGTCTGGGTTGGGATTGAGGTTAAGGAGGGGTGTGGGTTTGAGGTACGTGCAGAGGTCTGGGTTGGGATTGAGGTTAAGGAGGGGTGTGGGTTTGAGGTATGTGGTGAGGTTTGGGTTGGGATTGAGGTTGAGGAGGGGTGTGGGTTTGAGGTACGTGGTGAGGTTTGGGTTGAGATTGAGGTTGAGGAGGGGCGTGGGTTTGAGGTACGTGCTGAGGTTTGGGTTGGGGTTGAGGAGGGGCTTGGGTTTGAGGTACGTGGTGAGGTTTGGGTTGGGATTGAGGTTGAGGAGGGGCTTGGGTTTGAGGAACATGCTGAGGTTTGGGTTGGGATTGAGGTTGAGGAGGGGTGTGGGTTTGAGGTACGTGGTGAGGTTTGGGTTGGGATTGAGGTTGAGGAGGGGCGTGGGTTTGAGGTACGTGCTGAGGTTTGGGTTGGGGTTGAGGAGGGGCTTGGGTCTGAGGTACGTGGTGAGGTTAGGGTTAGGATTGAGGTTGAGGAGGGGCTTGGGTTTGAGGAACGTGCTGAGGTTTGGGTTGGGATTGAGGTTGAGGTTGGATTTGGGATTAATGTTGGTGTTGTGTTTGAGGTTATGTTCAAGGCTGAATTGAGGACTGAGGTTTGTCTTGGGGTCGAGGTTGAGACATAATTAAGGATGAGGGCTAGGCTTGGGGTATAATCTGGATTTAAGGTGAATGTTGGGACTGTGATTGTATCTAGCTTTAAAGTTAAATGTGGGGTTGGGGTTAACACTGAGTTTGGGACAAACACTGGGTTCCGGTGTGAGCTTGAGCTTGGGACTGAGACTAGTGTTGAATCTAAGGTCGGTACTGGGACAGAGACTGAAACTAAGACTGTGGTTGAATCTAAGGTCGGTACTGGGCCTGAGACTGAGACTGGGGTTGAATCTATGGTCGGTACTGGGCCTGAGACTGAGACTGGGGTTGAATCTATGGTCGGTACTGGACCTGAGACTGAGACTGGGGTTGAATCTATGGTCGGTACTGGGCCTGAGACTGGGGTTGAATCTAAGGTCGGTACTGGGCCTGAATCTAAGGTCGGTACTGGGACTGGGACTGAGACTAAGACTGGGGTTGAATCTAAGGTCGGCACTGGGCCTGAATCTAAGGTCGGTACTGGGACTGGGACTGAGACTGAGACTGGGGTTAAATCTAAGGTCGGTACTGGGCCTGAGACTGAGACTGGGGTTGAATCTACAGTCGGCACTGGGCCTGAGACTGAGACTAAGACTGCGATTGAATCTAAGGTCGGTACTGGGCCTGAGACTGAGACTGGGGTTGAATCTATGGTCGGTACTGGGCCTGAGACTGAGACTGGGGTTGAATCTATGGTCGGTACTGGGCCTGAGACTGGGGTTGAATCTAAGGTTGGTACTGGGACAGAGACTGAGACTAAGACTGGGGTTGAATCTAAGGTCGGCACTGGGCCTGAATCTAAGGTCGGTACTGGGACTGGGACTGAGACTGAGACTGGGGTTAAATCTAAGGTCGGTACTGGGCCTGAGACTGAGACTGGGGTTGAATCTACAGTCGGCACTGGGCCTGAGACTGAGACTAAGACTGCGATTGAATCTAAGGTCGGTACTGGGCCTGAGACTGAGACTGGGGTTGAATCTACAGTCGGCACTGGGCCTGAGACTGAGACTAAGACTGGGATTGAATCTAAGGTCGGTACTGGGCCTGAGACTGAGACTGGGGTTGAATCTAAGGTCGGTACTGGGCCTGAGACTGAGACTGGGGTTGAATCTAAGGTCGGTACTGGGCCTGAGACTGAGACTGGGGTTGAATCTAAGGTCGGTACTGGGCCTGAGACTGAGACTGGGGTTGAATCTAAGGTCGGTACTGGGCCTGAGACTGAGACTGGGGTTGAATCTAAGGTCGGTACTGGGACTGGGACTGAGACTGAGACTGGGGTTGAATCTAAGGTCGGTACTGGGACAGAGACTGGGACTGGGGTTGAATCTAAGGTCGGTACTGGGACTGGGACTGAGACTGAGACTGGGGTTGAATCTAAGGTCGGTACTGGGACAGAGACTGAGACTAAAACTGGGGTTGAGACTGATCCTGGGGACAGTCTTGCAGCGGAGGAGTGTGTGTTAGAGACGTGTGGAGGTGGATGTATGTAAAGCACACCGGTGTCTGGTGTGTGTTGTGTGGGAGACCAGTCTGGTGTAGGCCCCCCTCCAGTGTGTGTTGGTGTATGGGAAGGCGGTGCAGTGACCCCCTCGCGTGTGTGTGTTGTGAGAGGAGAGGGGTGTGTGTGAGGTACTGCCACACGTTGCGTGGGTGCTGTATGAGTGTAAGGGCTCACGGCAGGTGACCTGAGTGTGTGTGTGCTCGGTGGGCTCTTGTATCTGTGTGTGTGTTTTAGGGTGGGCGGGGCTATACTGGGCTTATCTGAAAGTGTGTGTTTATCGGTGTGTGGATGCGTGGTGCTCTGCTGAGTTGTGTGTGTGTGCTGGGGGGGTGTTGTTTTGGTGTGTGTGTCTGATGAAGTGTATGTTTGTGTGTTGGACGGTTTCAGAAGATAATCTGTAAAGAAATAAGGAAACAGAGTGAGTGTGTGTATGTGTATGTGTGTATGTGTGTGTGTGTGTGTGTGTGTGTGTGTGTGTGTTAGTGTAATGAAACAAAACACTCTGGTTTTCTCCCTGAGCTGGGACCTGAACCCCTATCAGACACACCGGACACTCTCTGCACACACACAGTGTTTCTGTACATCGATGAGAAGCTGGAGCCTGAGGGAGTGTGTATTCATCACCTGAGAAGACTGGAGTGTGTAGAGCAGCTCCTTCACCCCCACGCTCAGACCCCCGGGTCCCATCCCGCACCAGCGCCGACCGGACCCCCGACCAGAACACGAAATAAGAGTGGACCACTGTGACACTGCAGACCGAGAGACAGGGTGTTAGTGTGTGTGTGTGTGTGTGTGTGTGTGTGTGTTTCTCACTAGAATCTCATGTCTCTGCCGGGCGGGTTTAGTGTGTGTGTGTGTGTGTGTTTCTCACTAGAATCTCATGTCTCTGCCGGGCTGGTTTAGTTTGTGTGTGTGTGTGTGTGTGTGTGTGTGTGTGTTTCTCACTAGAATCTCATGTCTCTGCCGGGCTGGTTTAGTTTGTGTGTGTGTGTGTGTGTGTGTGTGTGTGTGTGTTTCTCACTAGAATCTCATGTCTCTGCCGGGCTGGTTTAGTTTGTGTGTGTGTGTGTGTGTGTGTGTGTGTTTCTCACTAGAATCTCATGTCTCTGCCGGGCTGGTTTAGTGTGAGTGAGTGTGTGTGAGAGTGTGTGTGTTTCTCACTAGAATCTCATGTCTCTGCCGGGCTGGTTTAGTGTGAGTGAGAGTGTGTGTGTGTGTTTCTCACTAGAATCTCATGTCTCCTCTGGGGTGATCCGGTGCTCTCCAGGTGAAGGAGAGGTTCCTCTTCAGCAGTTTGTCGGAGTGTGTGACGGTGTCTGAGCTGGAGAAGCAGGACAGAGTGTGTGTTCCCGGGGGACTCCGTGTAAACTCTCCTCCGAGCACACGGTCCTCCAGCACAGAGCGCGCCTGCAGCAGCAGGCCCATAAACGCCCGAGAACTGCGCACACTCACTGTAAACACACACACACACACACACACACACACACACACAGATACCCACAGAGTAAAAAATTAACAGGGAACCAACCTTAAATAAAATGTGTTAAAATGCTAGTTACAAGGTGTGTGTGTGTGTGTGTACCGACCCCTGAGCGTGTGCTGTGGCAGGTAGACGGCACGGTTGGTGTGTACGGTCACTGTGGGCCGTGTGTGTGTGTGTTGCGGCTGAGCGCTGATGTGTCCAGGCTTCATGTTCACACAGGAGGCAGAGTTGGCTCCCTGTGAAAAACACACACACCAGGAGGGCCACACACTCCCCCACACACAGCCCACCAGCACCGCCTTCATCATCATCACCTTCATCCTCGTCATCTGTAAATGATCCACACATCAGTGGTTCCCCAGCGCCCCCCTGTGGAGCTCTTACATCTTAATGTACGACGTGAGTTACTGCGTCACTTCTACAACTGCCTTAGCGCTAACTGTCATCAAACCCATGGACATTCATTTACATCTTACTCTGGAAATGTATTTATTTATAAAACTTCACTCTGAATGTTGTTGTGTTTTAAAATTCACGATTTTCATTCAATTGAAATTTGTTGATGTGGTGTTTTACACTTTCATTATTTATTAATCTTTTTATTTATTGTTTTTACAAAGATACAGTAAAAGAATTACATTAAACACGGCATGACCAGGTTTTTACTTCATTGTGTACAGTAATATAATAATGTTATTTGTAAATAAATCAATATATATTCGTTTTATAAACGTTTGCGTCTCTGAAGGAACATCTACTCCTCGTTGAACAGATGTTTAATCTTCAGCTGAGAACATTAAACACGAGGAACTTACCTTAAAATCCCTGCACACCTCCATCAGCAGAGAGCTGTCTCATCTGTCCATCTCTGTTTCTCTCGTTCTATTTGTCTCTCTCTCTCTCTCTCTCTCTCTCTCTCTCTCGTCCAGGATGTGTAACAGCTGTTGAACAGGAACTGTTTTCTTCCCCATCTTCTTCCACTAATCCTTTTCCCTTTTGTTTGTGGACGGGGATTTGTTTAGACTCTCTGTCTGTAGCCCTTATCCAGTTCAGGGTCGCGGTGGGTCCGGAGCCTACCCGGAATCACTGGGAACAAGGCGCACCAGTCCTCTACAGGGCGACACACGCTCTCACATTCACTCACATGTACGGACACCTACTGAAACTGGGTTCCTCCCACGCTCCAAAAAACACACGTTGGTAGGTGGAGTGGAGACTCAAAAGCCCTGTGAAGGACTGGCGCCCCCTCCAGGATGCCCCCTCCGGACCCACCGCCGCCCTGAACTGGATAAGGGTTACAGACAATGGCTGAATGAATGTATTTGGGAATGTTCACATTACCAAGCTGAAGTGACTCTGATTGTTTTGCCTTAACGATGTTTTTCAGGGCCGTTTGAACATCCGATTCAAATCAGGTTTGAATCACTTTGGCTACGTTCACACAGCAGGTAAAAGTGGCCCAAATTATACCTTTTATATCATTCACAGCGTAAGCTCAGGATGAGGAGGCGAAGGTAGTGCACAGTGTGTGTTTCTGCATTCACAGCTGAATGGAAATGAAACTGTGTTAGAAACATCGTGTAGTGCCTGGGTGTAAAAGCTGTTTCAGGGACAGATACGGTCACGTTACACACAGACACACCATCGAGGGTTAAACCCTGAGAGAACCCTGAATATCAGGTCGGAAAGGTGTTTCCCAACATTGACCAGAGCTCCGGATTCCTTACAGTGAGCTGAGGTCTGGAAAAACAGGTTTGAGTTCCATGCGTCAGGTTTATAACATGTGCAGCCAGTCGTTTATTCCTCTGTGCATCAAGATCACAGCTTTAAATTCACTGTGATGCTCCACTGAGCTGTGAAAGAGAGAATAGGGTCTCTGTTGTTGCTACGCTGGGCTCAGCACTGCAGAAACTGCACTATGTATGTTAAATTTCGGAGGAGGGTAGGAAACCCCCCCTCACCCGAAACTCCAAAGCCCTATGTACAACACGGTGTCCCAACAAGTGCCCTGTTCCCTACGTAGTGCACTTCACAATTATAAATCTAATACCACTACTACACCCAGGGACACAAATGACTTTATTATCTGAAATACAGTGCACTTTCTGAGGGCAGTAACCACAATGAATGACCTGCATTGCGCACTACACGGGGTGGAAGGAGATATCTGAGGTTCAGAGCCTTGATGTTTCTGTAGTTTGGGTGAGGGTCGTCCAAACAGAAGAGTCTGAGTTTCTCGTGGTGGGGACGGCGGAGCTCCTCAGATTTCTGCCTCTCTAGAAAACTCTCACACAGGTTCTTCAGCATGAGGTTAGTGGGAGGAGACTCCCAGAACTGTTGCAGACTGCTTGCACACACACACTGCGGCTACGGGACAGTAGGACAGGGTCCCTGAAGATCTCACAGCACACAGGGCAAGAGAGGTCTTCCTCTAGAAAAGGGTTCCCTCCAACTACGTCTGCACTGCTTTAATCCACACTCCACTTTCCCTTTCAGCAGCCAGCAGAGTGGGCCTTGATCCTTCAGGATCACACATGGAGAACCAACACAGAGAGACCCTGCTGAAGAGCTCCTGGCCGAGACTCGCACACCCCTCCAACCAGGAGAGGAAGTGTAGAAGAGGAGGAGGAGGGGCTGTGAACAAGTAGGAGTCTCTCAAATAACACATTGCTCAGCCAATCGTACCTGTTATATCACTGTTTATACTTGGTGGACTATTCCATATTACGCTAGTTTATAAACTCCAGCAGCACTGCTGTGTCTGATCCAGCACAACACACACTAACACACCACCACCACGTGTCACTGCAGCGCTGAGAATGATCCACCGCCACATCACACCTGCTCTGAAAGAACAGGGTGAAAATGGGGTACAAAGTATACAGAGCAACAGATGGACTACAGTCTGTAATGTAGAGTATTTTAGTCACTGACCACAGCCGGTAAAGACTGGGTATGTGGTTCACCACAGTGCCCAACAGGGGGCGCCAAAGTCCTCTACAGCTCAGCGCTTTCGTTTTCCTCGGCAGCCTCTGTTCAAGCGCTCAGTACAGTTTCTCAGTGCCATCAATCCGCCACCCATATTAGGACAGGCTCCTCCCCTCTGCGCTGGGATTGGTTAAGTCTGTACCTCCTGCACCGGGATTGGTTAGTAGATCATACTCGTACCTTTACTTTCCAAACATAGATATCGCTCATAAGACCTGCTTATTTTATAAGTGACCTCACAATTAATCAGTGCACTTCACCTTTAACCCTGAAGTGATATGATTGGTTAATATAAGTTATCCCCGCCCTCAGGCTCTCGCTGACATCATCGCAGGGGGTTTTAACAGGGAAAAATGTCACTCCATTTAATTCAAAAATAAATATTTAATTAAAAGAAAAATCAAACAGGAATTTTATTATTTAAATATATGATGATGATGATAATAAATACAATCCCCTAAAATGGTCGTGGCCAATCACAGTGCGAGGGGGCGGGGCTGGTCGGAAAACAGGTGTGAAACAAAACCGAAATGAGCAGCGTCTGCTTTTGTTTTTCCACTTCTTACGGAGTGGCGTGGTCTTCCATGTCCCCGGTTTGAGACAGACTCAGCTCCCAGACTCAGCGCTCGTCGTGAGGACACTGCTGTCTCTCCGCTCCGCTCCCCGTGGACTTTGTTCTCGAACCGAACCGCGGAGAGAAGTTTCGTTTCCTTGAAAGCGAAAGGGAGAGTGTGTGAAGATGCTGCTGCTGGGCGGTTTGTGAGCGGCAGCAGAATAAAAGTCCCAATCTCTCTGTCCGTGGTGGACGGGACTAGGATGTAGTGTTTTAGGAGGACAAGGGAGCATCCGAGGACTTTAGTTAGAGAGACTAAACATGGCAGCAAACTCGCAGAGCACCGCCGCCAACAGCGGCACTGGCGGCAATAAAGGTCTGGATGAGAAGCTCATGGACGACTACCTGAAGGCGAACGGACTTTACCGGAGAAGGATCGCCAAGGACGGCTCGTGTCTGTTCAGAGCCGTGGCCGAGCAGGTCGGTGCGGCTTTTCTGGAGTTTAACTACAGTATAAACCGTAACGGGGCTAGGTGGAGTGTTTACGGCAGCGACGGTGGGCTTTTTTTAATTTACAGATTAGTTAGGGTCCCATAAACCCGCAGGTGTGCGTCAATAACTCACTCGCTCACTACCTAGTGAGCACAACGCTTACGGTTTGCCAGGATTCTATTCACTACATAGGGACCCTAAATAGAATTTGGAATGTATATTGGAACGCAGCCCCGTGTTGTGCTTTAAAAGTGTCCTTTGAATGCAGAGTTGTTACCAAGAGACAGACTCACGAAGCGCAGACACAATGGTCAAAAGCCGACCACTACTTTAGGGTTATTTCTTTCTTTTGGAAGTTAAATTACATTTGTCCAGTGCGGTCTGTCAGCGTGACTGGCAGATTAGCCAGCTAACAGCTAATTATGCTAACCCAGGACACTCCTGTTGCAGAGCTATTGCTATTTTTAGTTTGTAAAGTATTTATTTAGCCGTTTTTACGCCTTTCAGAAGTAAATTCCTGTCCCACTGGTGGATTAAACACGCAGGACCTTTGCCGCATTCGCTCAGTCGCAAGTTATACTAGTCAATAAAGTGAAATGGTAAAAAATAAAACCTGCCCTGACTTTGAAGAGCCCTCTCTGAGGTAAATCCAGGGTTTAGCCTGGTTAGCATGTGTGTGTGTGTGTGCTAATGTTCATACGCCTGAAGACTTATCTCCACCTTGAAATCTCAGTGTAACAAACACACAGATTCAGACAGCCTGGGTTTCTGATGTCACACATCAAAGGAACCAATCCTGTCAGCTCGTGATGTGGGGCTTTTGGGCTGGAGACAGGGGGCAGATGGGTGGGAGGAGATGGAGGCTGTCTAAACTATGCATTTTGTTTCTTTTTTTTAAGTAAAAAAATAAATAGTGCCACTTCAGCTCAGAGCAAACTTTTAAATATGATGCATTTCTGTTCGTTTTAATACACAGCTATTATTTACAAAACGTCTTTCCCTACTATTTCTGCTAACACAGAAATATCAGAGTGTATCTGTGTTTATCAGTCCACAGACTTCAGACTCAGTATGGCTAGAGAGGGAAGGAACAGCACTGTATCCTCCCTCAACATCCACAGCTGGAGTGTCTGAGGCTACACTCAGAGGAACAGTTTTGTCAAGTTGTGCAGTGACAATGAAAAAAGTGTACATTTTTATGTTTTAAAATGAACAGTTCTCCTCAGTGAACAAAATATTTACATATCTATTATTATTTTTGTGTGCTTTAAAAGCGTGCAGTTATTTTTCAGATTCAGGTGCTGTTCAGCTTCTCCAATGAGTCCGTGGTGGTTGATTGGCAGTACAACGCCCTGAGAGGTTGGGAGGGACACGGCTTTTACACTCAGGCTTAATAGAGACTTTAAAAGACTTGTGTATTGCTGCTGCATCTCAGTAAAACCTGCCTCAGCCAAGGCCACACCCATGGGCTTTTCCCATAAAACCCACCTCCAAATTCCTCAAGCCTGTGGACTTTTAACTTGCAGAATATATTCACACACACACACACACACACTTATCGCCAGTTTGCAAAATGTAATTTCTGTTTAAGAAGTGGATACAGATTTCTGGGACTGCTTTTCAGATCATTCGTAGACAGTAACTGAGAGCAGAGGTGTCCTGGCTTGTTCCTATTGAATGCTGTTGTTATTGTTTCTCGTTCGTAAAATAGCTGCCTGTCCTTTTTACTTCACGTTATTTCCTGTTGTAACACAACTGCGAACAGCTGAACAAACAATCAGCCAGAAGAAAACTGCTGTTAATTTCCCACCTGTCCCGAGACGTCTTCTAAAACTAAGCTCTGTAGTTTAACTACTATTGCAGCTGTTGTTTATTCACAACACACCCATTAGTTACCTGTGAGGTGCAGATAAACCCTTATGAAAAGCTAGTATTTAATGTTATTTATATTAATATTTTACAAACCCTTTTTCAAACACTGTTCTGTAAAATGCAACAAAAACCTGTGATTTGTGATGTGTTAATTCTCTTGAAGCTTTTTTTAACGACAAAAGCACAAGGCAAGGCAAGTTTATTTATAGAGCACCTTTTCATACACAAGGACAATTCAGAGTCTGTAGAAAAACAGGTAAATTAAGAGCAAGAATAAAAATCATAAAAGACAGTTAAAATAGTGCAATAAAAGAAAACACATAAAAATAATAAAAGAAAACATGATTAAAATGATACAATTAAAGAAAAAAACCAAAGTGACGTTACAGAATAAAAAGTGCAGAATATTTTAAACTGAGCTGTAGCTGCACAGTGTGTGTTGGTGTGTTCTCCCTGTGTCTGTGTGGGTTTCCTCCAGGTGACTGTCTGTGAGGAGTGTGGTGTGTTCTCTCTGTGTCTGCGTGGGTTTCCTCCGGGTGACTGTCTGTGAGGAGTGTGGTGTGTTCTCTCTGTGTCTGCGTGGGTTTCCTCCGGGTGACTGTCTGTGAGGAGTGTGGTGTGTTCTCTCTGTGTCTGCGTGGGTTTCCTCCGGGTGACTGTCTGTGAGGAGTGTGGTGTGTTCTCTCTGTGTCTGCGTGGGTTTCCTCCGGGTGACTGTCTGTGAGGAGTGTGGTGTGTTCTCTCTGTGTCTGCGTGGGTTTCCTCCGGGTGACTGTCTGTGAGGAGTGTGGTGTGTTCTCCCTGTGTCTGCGTGGGTTTCCTCCAGGTGACTGTCTGTGAGGAGTGTGGTGTGTTCTCCCTGTGTCTGCGTGGGTTTCCTCCGGGTGACTGTCTGTGAGGAGTGTGGTGTGTTCTCTCTGTGTCTGCGTGGGTTTCCTCCGGGTGACTGTCTGTGAGGAGTGTGGTGTGTTCTCCCTGTGTCTGTGTGGGTTTCCTCCAGGTGACTGTCTGTGAGGAGTGTGGTGTGTTCTCTCTGTGTCTGCGTGGGTTTCCTCCGGGTGACTGTCTGTGAGGAGTGTGGTGTGTTCTCTCTGTGTCTGCGTGGGTTTCCTCCGGGTGACTGTCTGTGAGGAGTGTGGTGTGTTCTCTCTGTGTCTGCGTGGGTTTCCTCCGGGTGACTGTCTGTGAGGAGTGTGGTGTGTTCTCCCTGTGTCTGCGTGGGTTTCCTCCGGGTGACTGTCTGTGAGGAGTGTGGTGTGTTCTCCCTGTGTCTGCGTGGGTTTCCTCCGGGTGACTGTCTGTGAGGAGTGTGGTGTGTTCTCCCTGTGTCTGCGTGGGTTTCCTCCGGGTGACTGTCTGTGAGGAGTGTGGTGTGTTCTCCCTGTGTCTGCGTGGGTTTCCTCCGGGTGACTGTCTGTGAGGAGTGTGGTGTGTTCTCCCTGTGTCTGCGTGGGTTTCCTCCGGGTGCTCCGGTTTCCTCCCATGCTCCAAAAACACACGTTGGTAGGTGGATTGGTGACTCAAAAGTGTCCGTAGGTGTGAGTGTGAGAGTGTGTGTTGCCCTGTGAAGGACTGGCGCCCCCTCCAGGGTGTATTCCTGCCTTGTGCCCAGTGATTCCAGGTAGGCTCTGGACCCACCATGACCCTGAACTGGATAAGGGTTACAGATAATGAATGAATAAACCACTGTAATTGTAAGAAATGAAAGAAGCCTGTAACAACAAAAGGGGAACTGATCTTTTCACAGAGTTGAGCACAGACAATGTGAGCTCTAACATGATTTACTCTGGAACTTTAAGGGTTTTTATTGTGTAATTGTTTATCTTTGCTGTTTATACACACATTTCTCTGGACTGTGTGGTAGATTTATACGCTACAAAATTTATTTTATACAAAGGTTTATTTCGTTTTTTTGTATTTTCTGAATGTTTGAAAATGTTAACCTTGTAATAAACATTTATTATGTTTCTGGGGCCCACCTCTAGTAGAGAAATGTTCGGAACATTTTTAACTGTTTTTGAACGCACCCCGAACAGGACCCACATCTGTCACAGAGCATCACACACCCTCTGTCGTACCGACGTGACTTCTGATCCCTTTGTGCTGATCTGCAGGTGCTGCACAGCCAGGGGCTACACACCCAGGTCCGAGCGGAGTGCGTGAAGTACCTCCGACAGAACCGAGAGCTGTACGAGTCGGTGCGTGAGCTGTAATCCCTCTTAACCAAGTACCCCTTTAATGAGAGGCGTGGTCTAATGTCGTTACTGAAAGGTGCTAATATTCTGTTTCAGTTTATTGAGGGGGATTTCGAGGAGTATCTGCAGAGACTTCAGCATCCACAGGTAAGAGTCCAGAGGTGTTTCACCAGTTAAAATGTGATGTGCTCAGGTAATTTCAGTGACATTTACTGTACTCCCAGAGTCAAACATAACGAAGTAAACGAATGTCTTTTTTTTCCTCTCTCTAGAGCTGGGTTGGGCAGGTGGAGATAAGTGCACTGGCCGTCATTTATAAGTAAGGCTGACAGACAGTGGATCCTACATCATCAGTGTTCAGTGGTCCTCAATAAATCCATGTCACTGACTCATTTAAAAGCAGCAATTAATGATCATTTAGAGCTGGCACTTTCAGTAAAGAGTGATTCAGTAGCTGCAGCTGCAGTTCTGTCTTTTTAAAGCGACACTAAGAAGGATTTTCACCTTAAATCATCGTGATGCTCCACTGAGCTGTAAGAGGAAGAATAGAGCTGCTTTTGTTGCTACTCCAGGTTCAGCACTGCAGAAACTGCACTGTGTAACTTTTGTAGGAGGGTAGGAGGCCACCCCCCCTGTCGCTCTCACTCTGAGGACAGTGCTGTAAAAGAGAAATGACCAAATCTCACGTACGTTTTCTTTAAACATTTAAATATGAAATTTGAAAGGAAATCTTCTGCAGTAGATTAGTAAGTTCAGGGTTGTCCTTCAGGACGGGAATGTCCCTCTGCGGCGGCCCTACTGTTGGACAGGGCTGTGGTACAGCGTTTAAAACCCATTGCCTATGAGTTATTAGACTGAATCTGAGAGAGTTATTGAAACACTGATCTCTCTTACGATGTGTTTCTCCAGACATGACTTTATCATCTATCAGAACCCTGGAGAACCACCAGCCAACATCACAGAGAACGGCTTCCCTGATAAGGTACACACACACACACACACGCACGCACACACACACTTACATTTTAAATCAAATTTTACATATTAATCAAATCATTTGGTAAAATGATTAACTCAAAAAGATTCACACGAGGGGTTAACGTGGGCTAAAGCATTCATTTTGACAGCACTCCATCTTTGACACTTTTAATTTTTGACCTAATTTAAAAACGCCAGCTGCACTTTACACCGCACACACATCTCGTGACGAACTGACCAGTAAAACCTGCAATAAAATACACACAACACACACACACACTCTATCTTGTATCTGTGAACTGTGGGGATGTTACATAGACTCCCATTCATTGTGTGGAGACATTCCCATGAGAACTACGAGCTTAACCTTAAACCCAAATCTCACATTAACCCAGCCTTAAACATGTCTTCACCTTAAAATGTAATGATTACATTGTGGGGACTTGTCTTACAGTTGGAGGTCCCCACAATGTAATCATTACATTTTGTAATGAGTTTGTAAACAGGTTTTTCTTTAACTGTTTCTTGTCTGATTTCAGGTGCAACTCTGCTTCCTCAACGGAAACCACTACGACAGTGTTTACCCAGCGTCCTTTGTCAAGAACGCTGCCATGTGTCAATGTGAGTCACCTACCGCTCTGTAAATTAATTTCCAGGAATTATTATTGTCAGGGTTAAAGTAACACTAGGTGAGATTTAGCTCCTGGGCTCCCTCTACAGTGTAATTCAGACGAGTGTAAGTCACTTTTACAGCACTGTGGGAGAGCAGAGAGGGAGAGTTTTGGACACCTACCCTCCTTCTAAATGTACACAGTGCAATTTCTGCAGTGCTGAGCCCAGAGTAGCAACGCCAGAGCGTCTGTTCTCCCTGTTACAGCTCAATGATGCATCACAATGATGTCGAAGCTGTAATTTTAAGGTGAAAATACTACCTACTGTTGCTTTAACCTGTTAAAAATACTGTTTGAATCAGCAGTGATTCTCCGTCTGTGACGCTGAGTGTGTTCTTTAACAGCGATCCTCTACGAGCTGCTGTACGAGCGAGTGTATGGGATGGACCGCAGTGCTCTAACAAATACGAAAGGGCCAAGAGCGAGGGATGAGGCCGCTGAGGCCGAGGTGTGTAAGGGCAGTGACGAGTCTGACCAGGACGAGGCAGAGGACGTCTGGTGAGTGTCTGTCCGTCCCTCACTGGTTGTTATTATGATTATCATTTTTACTACTACCTTGATTACTAATGCTACTCAGAGCTGTTTCACTCTCCTTCACTCCACCTTTGCTGTTGATCTGAAGAAAGGCGGTGAAGGAAGTTTCAGGGCAGGTGGAGTCCCTCACCTCAAAAGGCATCTTAAAATGCAGAGGCAGACAGGTGCAGGAAGTTATAAATATCTGCCACTTGGACTCCACCCTTTCATTTCACTGTGTACACAAATGTGTTCTGGACTCGAAAACCCACCCGCTGCGTTACTGATACTGCTTTAATACACACTGCCTCACCCGAGTGTGTGTGGGTGTGTGTGTGTGTGCATGCTATGTCTAGGTCCAGTGAAGCGTCTGGGAACATGACCACCGTGAACAACAGACCATCCTATAAGGTACATACACACACACACACACACACACACACACACAGGTGCAGTTAGTTTGGAAACAGCTGTCTGATTGATCTTTTACCATAAAGGGTCGTGGGCGGGGCCAGTCCAGAGGATGTGGGCGTGGCTCTCTGCCTCGTGAAGTTCAGTGCGCCCTGAACCCCGGGGTCTTCAGGAACGTGCCGTACGACGTGTGGATACAGTCGAAAAAAGGTATGTTCTTTTTGTTTGTTTGTTTGCTTATTTATTTAGCTCTCTGTAACCTACCACAAGTTTATCTTAATAATAGATGTATAAATGTGTATTTGTATATTGTCATTTTATTAATAACATTAAAAACCCCATCTAGTGCACTACGTAGGGAGCACAGAGCTGTTTGAGACGCTGTCAACTACAATGACCTCATCATTGACTGCACAAAATCCCTGACCGTTAACATGTGACATGAATTAACGTGTGCACCCAGCCCTGACAGAATCAGATTTGGTGCCGTTCAGTCTAATAATGTGAATGTAGCGTTGTATCAGACACCTGCCCACAGCGGTGCATCTTCCTCATTGTAAAACCAGTCCTGCAGGCCCAACAGGAGGGTTTTAATTATGTTAATGATGTTTGTGTGTAAGCAAATCTTTTGAGGCATTTGTTTCAAACTGAAACATATTTTATAAACGTTTGAATCTGGAGCCCACCAAGACCCCTGAGTCAATGCCTGTGTCAGAAAGCACGGGATAAAACGATTCGTTCTGATTCTGCTCCACGTCTGATGTCAAGTGCAGAGACTTTAGAATGGCCCCGCCCCCTCGTCTGAGTCTGTCCAATCACAGCGCAGGACCCGTGTTTATGTGAGAGCTGAAAGACGAGGTTAAACTCAGCGAAACAGACACAACGAGCGCGGAGAAATAAGAGCACTGAGTAAAAACAGAGAAGAAAGAGAACAGAGTGAAAACAGCTAAAAAACAGAGCTTCTGCTCCTCGCTCCTCACTGCTGTGCGCTCGGGGTCGGGGTGAACAGCGAGCGGCTCATTATCATTTAAAGGAACAGGCGCTGAGAGCGTTTTCCTGTTTTAAATGTTAAAAACTTGTGATGCCATGTAAGCCCTTTCCGATAGAAATGCTGAATCTCGCTCTCTCTCTCTCTCTCTCTCTCTCTCTCTCTCTCTAGATCAGCAGAGGAGGGACTTCTGTATGGCCGCAGGGATGCAGTACACAGCTGGAGACAAGTGCCAGGTGTGTGTGTGTGCAACAAGACACTGTTGATCAACCAGGGACCAAACAGAATAGCGTCATTACCACGCAGTGAAAAAAGAGCTGAAAGTTTGCACACCCCTGTCCTGCAGTCAAACCTGTGTCAGTCTGTGTACAGTGTGGTCAGATGATCTGATCTCTGCCCAGGTCTGATGCTCAGGGATGATTCCCAACAGTGAAGGGGCAACATCCTTTTTTAGCACCCCTCACGTTTTTCTCCTGGCTGAGAACAGAACACACAGAAGAGTGAATGAATGAATGAATGAATGATCACAGTTTAAACCTCATTAACTTCATTCATTTACACCCCCCTTCACTTTCTTACTTTCTCTCTCTCTTTCTTTTCACCTGTCTCTGTCTTTCTGGCATTCTCCTTCTACCCATCTCTCTCTCTCTCTCTCTCTCTCTCTCTCTCTCTCTCTCTCTCTCTCTCAGGTACGCCTGACTAACACTGGTCGGTTCTACGGTGCCTACATCCAGGAAGTCAACTCTGATAATGGACCAGTTACTGTCTTCATCAAGGAGCTCGGAGAGAGGTAACACACAGAAACACATACATACACAGTCTCTCTCTCTCTCTCTCTCTCTCTCTCTCTCTCTCTCTCTCTCTCTCTCTCTCTCTCTCTCTCTCTCTCTGGTTTTGCGTGAGATGGAGAAGCTTTCTACAGGTTCAGACGTGCACTTAGCTTCAGAAATGTGGAGAATTTATTCTAAGTGGTTTGTAACATGTTCATGTGTTCATGATTTGTGTGTGTGTGCGTTTGTAGACACGTTGTTCCACTTTGGAATCTGCGCAGTCCCTCAGAAGAGTCATGGAGCACTGTGACAGAGAAGGGAAAGAGACACTCCATGACCAACGGCAATGGACACACAAACGGTGAATCAATATCTCTCTCTCTCTCTCTCTCTCTCTCTCTCACACACACACAATGATAGTGATAGTGCAACACAGCAGGTTAAACAGACACAACGAGTATTGAGAAATAAGAGCACTGAGTAAAATCTGAGAAAAAGACTATGGAGAAGAAAGAGAACAGAGTGAAAACAGCTAAAAACCAGAGCTTCTGCTCCTCACTCCTCACTGCTGTGCGCTCGGGGTCGGGGTGAACAGCGAGCGGCTCATTATCATTTAAAGGAACAGGTGCTGAAAGCGAGCGTTCTGAACAGGGGCTGTTTACACAGGGGGAGAACTCTGCTGTGGGGCTCGTGGGGTTTGGACCAAAGCAGGTCACAGACGTTTGATTAAGAAACAGAACTGTGTTTTAGAATATCCTGAAGTCATATGTTCAGGGTATGTGCAGATATTTAGTAAATTGCAGTTTGGGGTTCTGTTGGTATCATGAGGCCTTTCTAACATCTGTGTCATGTCTGTCTTCACAGAGTGGGAGTCCAGAGGTGGGAGGAAGACGGCCAGGTCTGTGTCTAATCCGTACACGTCCCAGACGACTGGCAGCCATGTGCAGAAACAACACTCCTGGCCCCCACAGGCCTCTGAAGACAATCAGTCCCAGGGAAAGAATGCTAGTAGCCGGTGTGTTTTAAGCTAATACTCAAATGAATATCTTTCTCACTGTGTAATGTGCAGCTGGTCAAACTGAGAAAACTCGAAGGGGAGTGGGTCCGCCAAATAGTTACATTATTTTATTATAGATGTATTATTTTATTAAAGCAGTAACTAATAACGTAGGACGCTACCTTAAAGCAACACTATTACAGGTGAGAATAGGACCTCTGCAGAAACTGCACTGTGTAACTTTTGGAGGGGGTAGGTGGATTGGCGGAGCAAGTGTCCATAGTTGAGAGCGACTGATACGCTGTGGTTGAGTGGCACCCATCCAGGGACCCACCATAAGTCTGATCAGAATGAAGCAGTTATGGAAGTTGAGAATGAATGAATGATCTTCAGCTGCTGTAAAGAGGAACAAAACAAAGAAGGAAAAACCACCTTAAATTACCACCTTAAACAATGTATCTAATGAATAATCCTCCCTGTGTGTGTGTGTGTACAGAAAGACTGACCCGGACGTTGGTGGACTGGGCATGTCCCCCGCGGAGGAAGAGGAGCTCCTCGTGTTGGAGCTTCTGCACAAAGATGAGAACAACTTCCCTAGCCTCGAAGCCAGTGCGCAGGTAGAGTAGCAGATTAGATTTCCACCTTAATATTACTGTTTTAAAATCGTTGAGATGATCCACTGAGCTGTGATCGGGAGAATAGAGCCTCTGTCCTTGCCTCTCTGGGCTCAGCACTGCAGAAACTGCGCTATGTAGCTTTTGGAGGAGGGTAGGAAACCACACCCACCTCCCACTATATTTTCTCCTGACTTCAGGACTGTGCTGTAAAAGTGAATTACACTCTGCACCACTAGAGGGAGCCCAGGAGGCAAAACAACAAATCTTACCTACTGTTCCTTTAAGTGAAGGCATTGTTCTGGAGCTGGTCTCTTGGACTTGGTGTTGGGGATTGCTGATTGTGTGTGTGTGTGTGTGTGTGTGTGTGCGTGGGTGAATGAATGAACGAATGCAGGCTGCAGCTGGTGAGAGCAGTAAAAGAGCAGAGCGGAAAGGCTCCCGAAAGAAGGTCGACACAGGTGAGTGAGGGGACTTACAGGTAATATAGGGTTAATATTCTCCTTCATAGAGAACTTGAACATGGGGCTTGTCTCATCAGACTCACTAGACTTGGACAGGGTTCTTGTCTGATCTTCTTACACTGGAAACCACAAAGCTCAAATAAAAAACGGATGGTCACCCCCGATTATCCAAGAGCTGAATATGACCAGTGCAGCACAGAAGGTGGTCCACTAACGTGAGACAGGAGATCCGGGTTAGATTAGACTCAGCTGAGCTCCGTTACCTAACTAATTGCTGACCTATTTTTCAGACCGTAGGACTAATGAAGGTCATTTGAATCATAGGAAGATAAGGTGAAAGATTAATAAATGACAGGATATTTCAGATTTAGAAAAAGGAAATTGAAACAGGAAAATGCTCCAACGATCAAATGATTCGTAGGGAGTTGACACCTCTGTCTGAAATGGCTCCCTATGTGCTACTCCCCATATTACTCACTATATAGTGCACAGAATTCAGAATTCAGTGAATGATTTTACAAAACAGCACTGTGGATTATGGGTAACCACTGTCCTCTTGCGTACATGTGGTACACTACCGGGTGCGGTGCATTGTGGGATTGTTTGAGTGCACTGAAAATTGTTTTGGACACTACTTCAAAATGGCCGTACCCCAGAAAAGTGCATCTTTTTAATGAAGAGGAGTCGACTCCCAAAGAATCGGTTCTTCACGCTTCTCTGAGTTGCTTGTATTGACTCTGGGCCAGTGATTCATGGAGTCGACTCACTCTCCGTATGTTAATGTTAAAGAAATGCAAGCTGTGTTTGAAAAACAGTGGCCATATACTTTCCATAATTTTGGATGTTAATGTTTTTAAAGATGAAAGGCAAGTTATTTTTAAATAATATTTGTAAAATATGAAATCCTTTAGAAAGACTTAAATATATTTAGGGTTTGTAAGTTTAATGGATTAAAACTAACAATAAATAAATGAATAAAATGAGACTAAAGCTAATACACATTTGATTCATGAGACAGGGTCTTCTTCTGCCATTTTAACGAACCCTGACCTATTTGATGGTTTCAGAACCCAAAGAGCAGTCTCCGAGACCTGATCCGAAAGCAGACAGCGGGAAACCTGGAGTAAGTTGTTTAATCAGAATTGGATCAGGTTTAATATACTTTAGTGCCCTTCGCAATTCTCCAGATCTTCTGACTTTAAGGTTTGCACTGTCTTCCAGAAGAAAGGCGGTCTTCTCCAAGACCAAAGAGGCTCCCCTCCCATCAAAGAGAAGCCAAATCCTGCCTCCAATCCTCCATCTAACAACTCGCCTGCTCTTAAAGCCTCTAAAACTACCCCTGACCCACCTACTACTGCCCCCTCTGTGACTGCTGAATCTACCCCCTGTCAGACTCGAACGGAACCTGCTGCACCTTCAGCTACTTCAGCATCTGCTCAAACTTCCGCTGCCGTCTCTAGAACAACCACTGTGACAGCATCTGCTCCAGCAACAGTGGCACTTACCCTTCAGAATAAACCTACTCAAGCCCAAACTGCCCCCAGGGCTGTTAGTACTGTCACAATGCCAGTGTCCTCTGTTCTGACCCCAAACACTTCTCGAATCGTCTCTGTGCCTTCAGCAACCCATTCTGAAGTTTCAACCACAGCTGCCCCTGCCTCTAAATCTGCCCCAGTACCCACAGCTTTTCCCATCATCTTTCAGTCTGCCCCTCTACCTCTAACTAAAACTTCACCTAAGGCTGGAACAACCCCACTGGTTGCCCCAAGCACTTTACCTACAGGAGCACACTCTCAAACTGCCCCTGTAGTCACCCCTGTGCAGTCACAAACTGCCCCTGTTCCCAGCACTGCCCACTCTCAACCTGCCCCTGCACCCAGCCCTAGCCACTCTCAACCTGCCCCTGCACCCATTCCAACCCACCCTATACATGCCCCTGCACCCATTCCAGCTCACACTCAACCTGCCCCTGCACCCATTCCAGCTCACCCTCAACCTGCCCCTGCACCCATTCCAGCTCACCCTCAACCTGCCCCTGCACCCAGCCCTAGCCACCATCAGACTACCTCAGGTCCTCAACCTACACCTATTCCATCTCAAACTGCCCCTGCAAACACTCCTGCTTTGGCACCTACCCCAAATCCATCTCAAGTTACCCCTGCTTTGTCCGTTCCGGAGCCTGAAGTGCCTGTTCACCCAGCTGAACTTCCTGGTGCCTCTAGTACCCCTCCTGCCCATGCACCGCACTCTATGGCCCCTCCTGCCCCTGTTAGTATATCGACTGCCCCAGCACAGGGGGGTGGGTCCGTTCACCAGATCGGGTTTGGTACTTTTCCCATGATGCCCCAGTTTACACCGTATATGAATCCCTCCCCAACTTCTGTCCCCATTCTTACCCCCACTGCTGCCATGTCATCTGCCATGACTCTGCCTTATTCTCATCCTCAAGAGCCACGCCCCTTTGAGCCTGCAGCCTCACCTGTCACAGGTAAGTGTCCTGCACTGACTCTTTTAAAAGACAAACTTTCTTGGGGAGGTTATTTTTCCCTGTTAATTTCTTTTGGAATTTGTTAGTGGGCGAGGCTTAACTTGGAGTATGTGATGTCAGGTCTGCCACAGAGCCAATCAGAACTAGCCATACGTTTATGTTCCTCCCCCGCTAGAAGTGATGGAGTGTCTCAGGGGGACGGCTGCAATGAAGCATTGTCTGCGTCTCCTCAGAGATGGACCACCTGTCTCCAGACTCCATTAAAATCACTGCAGGACGTGTGAGCTTCCCCAAATACCCTGCAGCCCCCTGACCTCTGTGTATAAGCATCCCTCTGCCCACCGCTTCTGTCTGCTGGTGTTTGGGACTAGAACAGAGCTCCGTAGTTGTCTTAAACCCCATCTCTAAGGGAACAGTGGGCTTTTGAAACCACAACAATGGCGGTGGTAACGTTAAGCGGTGTTTACTCATGGTGTATTGGCGTGTTGTTGTTGTTGTTGTTGTTGTTGTTTGGGACTAAACACAGCTCCGTCATCAGTTCAGACAGATCAGTAGAGTTTGTTCCTTCCTTGTTGCAGCGTCCAGCTCTCGCTGGATTCTTTCGTCGGCCACCGATCCAAGGAGCGTTTGAACCTCTTTTTTCTAATTTTACGAGCTGCCATCGTGAGTCGGATAAAAACAAACGTGATCTCTGCTGCAGCTGGAGATTTTACAGATGGAGAGTTGGTGCTGGTCGTCTGCGTTGCGTGGCGTAGAGTGACGACTCTCTCTGGATGATCAGCGCTCTGCAAGGTTTACACGCCACGGTTTAGTCCCTACTCGACTCGCTATGAACCATGAGAGAACAGCCACTAAACCAGAACCCGCTTCCAGAACCAGGACCTGATTTAACAGATGTTAAAAATGGAGTCGAGTAGAGTAGGGACCATTTGTGTTCCTAATATTTACAAGCATATAACCTCTTGTACATTTGATGTCTGTTTATAACACAGGTGTTGGACCTGCTACAGGCCCTGACTGCTTGTCCCACGTGGTCCCTCACCCTCAGCATCCGTTTTCCTTGGCAACACTTCCCCATTTGTCCCAGGATCTTCTCTATCCTGGCTACCCTCAGAACGAGCAGGATGAGCCCGTCCAGCCTCCACATATGTCTCAGCACCCCGGTGGAAAAGACCTGCCGAAAGGTACCAGCCTCCTGTCTGGAGTCCTGAGAGAGACTGGGATGTTTCTCATTTGTCTCACGTCCCGAGAAGCGTTCTTGTGTTGCTTTTTGAACCTTTTTGTTCATGGATGTCTGAAGACATTTTGTTTTCCTTGCTTTCAGATACAAGTGTCCTTCGGTGGTTCTTCAACCTCGGGGTCAAGGTAAGGTTTGTTTGTGTCTACGCATTTATAATGTTTTTTTCTTCTGCTGTTAATACTGAGAGAAATAGATTGTTAGTAACTTGAAACTGAGCCTGAGTTATAATCAGTCGTAGGGGACATGGTGGTGGGGTTAGAAGGGACTCTCTCAACCACCAGGCCCCAAATACCGCACAATACTGCACTATATACTGAACAGAGCCGTTTCAGACACAGTATACCTTTTTACTGAGGAGGAGTCAACTCCCAAAGAGTCATCTGGGAGTCGCTTGTATGAACTGTTGGCCCATGATTCATAGAGTTGAATCTCTTGGAGTCGACTCGGTCTCGGTTTGTGATGCGTTCTGTAGCATTTTAAAAATGTTAAATAAAACAAAATGTATTTGAAAAAATAAGTGGCCATATTGATTATATAGTGTTGGATATTCAGTGGTTTTAAAATGTAGCAAAATTTTAAACTATTTTTCAAATAGTAAAACATTTAGAAATAGAAAATTTGGCAAATTTTTATGTTTTAAATTTAATGGAATAAGGCCATGGACTCAAATATATTTACTATTTTCATCAGGAAAACCTAGACTAAAAGTAACATTTAATTAAATTATTTCAGTGAGACTAACAAAACCTCCCAAACGAACCTCCAGAAGAGTCTATACTTTGACTCGGAGGGGTCCGGGAGTCGGGGTCGACTCTAGATGAGAGAGTCTGAGAGTCGATATGATAGTGACGCGGTCGTGTCTGCTCACTCTGGATCTATGGCGCTCTTTCTGGGTCATAATCAAGTTCGGCGACTCCAGCAAGGATCAAGGTCAAGGGTCGAAGTCTAGATTCCACAGCGGTCGGAGTCGACTCCCGAGTCATTAGTCACTAAACAGCATGTGACATTACGATTAAAACTAAACAGAACTAGATCCATTTCGTGGTGTTAAACAGTGTGTGGACTTTACAGAGAGTGGTAATACACGTTTTAGTCAAAAGACCACGACTGCCAAAATAAACACTGCAAAGTAGCGCAGGCCGTCTTTAACCGAGTGTGTTTTTTTGTCCTCAGGCGTACACACATCAAATGTACCCTCCATACACTTATCTGGTGCCGCTGACCCATGCTTACCACATCCAGCGTCAAGTCCCTCTCCCTGCGCCTTCCTCCAGTCCTTACCCTCCACAATGGCAACCAGACAACGTTTCGCCCATGCTGCACGTGGGCTCCGCCCCTGGCCACTCCCACATTGGCCCTGTTGGCCATTTTGACGTACGCGGTGTGGTGCCTGGCCCTCCTCCAGTGGAGGCTGGGGGTTACCCCGGACCTTCTCGTTCATTGCCTATGCACATGCCCATGCCAGTCTCCCCCTCTCCAAACCTCTACGCTGGGGTCTACTCCGTCCCCACTGCTGGACAATACTCTGCCGCTCCCCGTCCACCCCAGAGCGGTCAGGCTTACCCTTCTCCACCTGTTGGCCACCAACACCCACCGTTCCCCCCTCCCCAACGTCCGGAGATGGACATGACACTGGTGGCGATGGCCCCGGCCATGGAGAGAGGTGACGGAGATGGCCAGAGGTCCTTGACCCCACAGGCCGCAAAAGGTCCAACTTTAGGGAGAGGTCAACCACTTCCTGGGGGTGGAAACATCAACCCCATGGCTGTCCCTGTTGCCGTGGAGACACAGCAGACTAGTGAAGTGGCAGAAGTGTCAAGTGTCAAGGCAGAGGATAACGCTCCTTTAAGCTTTGGGGTAGGGTTGATTTCCCACGTCCAGGCGACCTCCCCCATTAACGTGTGGGACCTGGAGGAGGCGGAGTACGGCGAGGCCGACCTGAGGAGTGGGCGTTCCTACCACAGCCGATCCATGAAGACAGGAGGAAGGCGGGGCCAAGATGATAGAGGAGGTGGGTTCAGGGGGCGAAGCTTCAGAGCATGGCGAGATCACGGTGGGCGGGGCAGAGCAGCCTACACTCAGTCGTATTTGAACAGAGGATACGTGAGGGGAAGGGGGCGGAGCTATATCCCACACTCCGGCGGCCGGGAGGTGGGATACTCGGGTGGTCCCTTCGCCCCTCCGCCCAATACCTGATCGGCTCAGTCCAGCAGATCTGGTTTTAACTCAACTCTTGTGTTTAGGGGGGAGTTTACTGTTTTGTTTTGTTTTTTAATTGTTTGTTTTTGTTCTAGTAGTGAGTCGATTTTTGATGTGTTCACAACCTCCCATCCATGTGTGTGTGTGTATTAGAAGGTAATATAAGTTAATTAAGACCGCACTGAGCTGTGTGTCACTTTCCCGTGCCTAACAAAGAAGATGGAGGACGGCAGTGACTCGTAACCTCACTTTTGACGTGAATGTATTTGACTTGGACTGGCAACTGGACTAGAGCTGAATGTCCCCAGCGCCTTGTTTTGTTTTTTCTAGTTCGATTCCTTCTGTTTTGCCATGAAATGAGAGCTTTTTCCAGCATGGGCTGCCTGCTCCTAGAGGATCCTAATTTTAAGACCCTCAGCTTTCTCATTTATAAGCGAATGGAACCGAACGGTCCTGATTTCTGGAGTTTTAGGGGTTGTTCTGTGCCTTTCCTTTTTTTTTTTCCTCCTCTACCTTCAAGCATGACTCATTTGATGTTTGTTTCATTTTACTGTGAGTATTTTTTTAGTTTTTAGGTGCTGCTCAACAGCGCCCCCTCTGGGAGTTTAGCTGTAAAGTCTCTCTACCTGCTCGTGCTCCCATGTCCTTGACGAACTCATGGTGTAAAACTGAAACGCAAACGCAATCCAGAAGACACCGTGGTGAATTCGACGAATGGACTCCTGCACTATGGATTTTCTCAAAACGGAAACCTCTTTCTTGGACATCGTTATCATTTTCTCGGCTCTACCCTCGGATTTACACTAACTCCTCTGTGGAACGGGTTTTCTGAGCTGGACCCTTGCTCTCAGCTCTGGGGGCGTGCCTTAGCGGTCTGAGCTGCTTTAGAGGCTCATGCTGTGAGCTGGTTTTAATTTGTTTATTATTGATCTATAGCACCTTACTCGTATGTCACTAATACTGTCCAAGCAGATTTATTTTCTTGTAAATAAGCCCTGAAACTGTATGACTTTGACGTGTGTGTTCTGTTGTTACACGAGTGCCTACAATTGCTGCAGAAACCAAAGAAGTTAGAATGCAGTTTTGATATGAAATATTAATAAACGCAAAATACATTTTCTTTCTGCAAGTAACTTGTCTGCTTTCATCCATTTATTCTTTTGCAAGTGCTTTGTCCTGTTCAGGGGCAGGGGGCAGGAACACACCCTGGACACACACTTGCCCAGTCACACACCACACTCCCTTCATTCCTAGCAGTGTCTGTCAGATCGTCCCGGGCCCTCTCCCACTGAGTCCACCCCACAGTCGACCAGGGGCCTGAGATGGCCAAAGCAGAAGCTGGACTTTGGGTCACTGTCCTGCTGAGGTCCAGCGTTGACCCATGTTGAGTTTCTTGGCAGAGAGGAACCAGTGGGCATCAGGATCCTCTGGGTGTTTGGGTGGGAGAGGTGAGTTGTTTGGAACTTTTTTCACCTGAATTTAGGGCTGAACACGAAGTTCATTGATATATTTGTTCATTTCTATAGTTTTGATAATCCCAACATCCCAGACATTTTCAGGAGATAATTTTTATTTTTACAGCCGTCTTCAGAAAGGTTCTCACCTTGTTTAACAGCTGCTCCTATCTACACCCCACTGAACAGAGTCATGGCTGGAGTCCAGACGTTCTGCTCCACTATCAGAATATTAACGTATAAAACGGAACATACCGAGGGGTTTTTCCTCCCTCTGAGACTAAGTTAATTGACCCCCTCAGACACCTGTCCGTGTTCTGCTTTAATTTAGAGGTAGCTTTTAAATTTAAACTGGATTAGTTAAATTATTTAAACACACACACACACGAGTGTGTGACAGCACCGTCAGCTCCCGGTGAACTTAAAAACCACGAACAAACTCTGAACTCATAACAAACGGCCTGTTTAATCTGATGTATCACAGGGTAGGATTAAAACATCTCCTTCAAAATATACAGTTGGCCTATGTCTCTTTCTCTTTTTCACACACACTCTTCGCTGTAGCACTGAGCCCCCTTTAAAATAACCACAACCCTCTGAACAACCACTCGCTTAATAATCAGCCCCCTCCAAACCCGAGGCTCTTCAGGTCCCGTTTATCGACTCTAAGACCTCCTCTGCCTCACGCTCTTCCTCTTCTGCTGGTGGGGGGCAGTGGGGTAAAGAGGGTGGGGTAGAGGAGGGTGGTTCTGTGCTATTTTAATTGGACCCACTGATGCAGAAGTGCCGATGGAAACTGCCCCACTGCTTCATCTTCGTGGATGACGGGTCGCACTGGGAGAGCTGTGGCCTGAGGAACTGTGTGTGTGTTTTTATTTATTCATTTATTTACTATTCTCTTTGTGATTGGACCCTTCAGTCGTCCAGGAAGAAGTAGTTGCCGCTCTTCTTCTGTTCCACGTCCTGAGGGAGAGAAAGAGAAAGAGATGAGACGATACACGATACTCCACAAGGTGCTCTTCCACCGCTTGTTCTCTACCCGACTTAAGTTTCGTAAAATTACGCTGTGGTCTTTTGAAGAGGTTCAAACGCTCCTCGGATCGGTGGCCGATGAAAGAATCCAGCGAGAGCTGGACGCTGCAACAAGGAAGGAACAAACTCTACTGATCTGTCTGAACTGATGACGGAGCTGTGTTCAGTCCCAAACAACAACGCGCCAATACACCATGAGTAAACACCGCTTAACGTTACCCCCGCTGTTGTCCAGTAAAGTCCAGTAGAGTAGGGGCCATGCAGTGGAAAAGCACCATTAAAGCTACACTACTTATTTCAAACTTTAGACATGTCTTGATCCAGCTCCTAAAACGTCCTCAGGATCTGGTCTTGGTCTCACAGCGGTGCCTCACATTTCTGCTCTTGATTGTCTAAGAGACCCACTGGATCAGAACCGGCAGCAGGAAGAATGACCACAATATGCTCCATCTGTCTTTTAAACACTCACTTTCCTGCACCAACTTAAGTTATTCTGGATTAGGACACGCTGTCCTCGCTCTCACGTACCTCCCGCTCTCTCTCACGCAGAAAGATACTCCTGCATTTCCAGGAGGTGGACCGTCGGGACCGTGGCTGGGGGACATTTTAGCAATTGGACCTCAGTGAGTGTGTGTTTACCTTTATGGAGTTGAGTTTGTTTATCCTTGGTCTGAAGTTGTTGGGGTCTCTCCTGAACGTGATCTCCAGCTGCGCCAGGAACTTGTTCATGCCAGCCAGCAGGGTCTGGGGCCTGTAACACACACACACACACACACACACACACACACACACACACAGAGTTTAGAACAAAGCTTGTACAACAGAGTCAGTGGGTGGCAGAGAACAGCAGCGTATCTTACGTGTTGGCGCCCGTGGTTTTGGAGGGAATGCCGTCAAACACAATGACCCGGTCGGCCAGGTACGTGGCCATGATGAAGTCGTGCTCCACCACGAAGGCGGTTTTCTTCGCATGGAGGATGAATCTACAGAGAAAGAGGCAAAGCTTTGTCAAAGCGGAGAGTGAACACGGAACAGAGGCTGAATAAGGTCCTTCAGACACTGATCCAGGATCAGTTTCTTGTGCCCAATCCCATTTCACCCCCCACCACCAGCGCTGAGCCCCAGGCGTGTTACCGTTTGATGACCCTCGCAGCCATGAGACGCTGCTCTGAGTCCAGGTAGGCCGACGGCTCGTCGATCAGATACACATCGGCCGGTTTCCCCAAACACAGAGCCAGCGCAACACGCTGCAGCTCGCCTCCGGACAGATTCTGGACCTACACACACACACAGAGGGTAAACACACAGTGAAACAGCAGTAAACCAGTGTGTGTGTATTCTCTGCTAGTTTCCATTGACACTCACGTCCTGATCGATGATGCTCTCGATCTGCATGGGCTTCATGACATCGGTGACAAACTGCGGGTGTGTGTACGCGTCTCTGATCTTGTCATGCAGCAAGGCGCGGACGCTGCCCTAAAACACCACACAGAGAGAGAGAGAGAGAGAGAGAGAGAGAGAGAGAGAAACCTTAAATTCTCAGTGTTTCAGGAGCACAGAAGCCATGGCCTAGAGAAGTGTGTGTGTGTGTGTGTGTACTCTGATAGGTTAAAAGCAGAGGCACAATTTTGTTGAACAGCACTGCACTGACGATAAAAGCATGTTCATGAAAACATCAAATAAAGTAAATAATAAACAGATTTAACCCTTTACATGTTGTTAAAGTGACTCGGTTAAAATAGACCCACTGTACACAAAGAAAAGTATGCAGTACAAAACAGTCATTTCTTCCTCAAAATTTGATTGTAGAGGTTTATAAAAAATAAAATAAATAGAGCATTAAATGAAATAACAGTAAAATAAACAACACGCCACTTATAAATCTGCAGCTACACACTTCTTTAACAGGGTTCTTTACTCAAGGCAGTGGTTCTGTTGAGAACCATAAAAATGATGAAACGATTCTTCAGAGAGAGGGAGAGAGAGAGAGAGAATATGAATGTTATGTTTCTTCCAGAGAGCACCCTTTAAGAACGGGTCTAGACTGGAAGCTGGAATAAAGCAGGGCTCTGGACGTCCAGCAGCTTGTTACAGCGGCTTGTTTTGTTTTTTCTAATTCGATTCCTTCTGTTTTGCCATGAAATGAGAGCTTTTTCCAGCATGGGCTGCCTGCTCCTAGAGGATCCTAAGTTTAAAACCCTCAGCTTTCTCATTTATAAGCGAATGGAACCGAACGGTTCTGATTTCTGGATTTTTAGGGGTTGTTCTGTGCCTTTCCTTTTTTTTTCCTCCTCTACCTTCAAGCATGACTCATTTGATGTTTGTTTCATTTTACTGTGAGTATTTTTTTTTAGTTTTTAGGTGCTGCTCAACAGCGCCCCCTCTGGGAGTTTAGCTGTAAAGTCTCTCTACCTGCTCGTGCTCCCATGTCCTTGGCGAACTCATGGTGTAAAACTGAAACGCAAACGCAATCCAGAAGACACCGTGCTGAATTACAGCGGCAGAACCTTTACTGGTGCCTTACACAAAAGGCTCTATACAGAACCATATACATTCCCCTGAGGTACCGTCTGAGGAAGCACCTCATCAGGTGAAATGTTCTCAACAGAACCACAGCCTTTACTGAAGAACCCTCCAGGAACAGAGGTCCGCTCCCTGAAAATAAGTCAGACTCACTTTAAACTTGGGGCTGATCTTCTGAGGTTTGTAGCTGACGTTCAGAATCGGGACTTCACCTGAAAAACACACACACACACACACAGAGCCACGTCAGCAATGCTGGACGAGGGTCTCCAGGCTGTGGCACACTGAGTCTTCTCTCTGAGCCCTACCTCCTTCATCAGGTTTAAGACCCCCTGCCAGCATTCTGATAAAGGTGGTCTTTCCAGTTCCTGCAGAGAAGAAAACAAGGCGTCCTTTAATTCAGTGATCTTCTAATACCTCCCTCTCACTCAAACACACACACTATCTCCCTCTCATACTCTAACACACATTCTCTGACTCTCTCACACAGAAACTATATCTCAATCTCTCTCTGTCTCTCACACACACCCCTCCCCGATGTCTCTCTCTCTCTCTCACCGTTCTCTCCGAGCATGACCATGATCTCCGAGTCTGTGAACTCCCCCTCTGTGATGCTGAGGGTGAAGTCCCCCATGCGTTTGGTCATGTTGGGGTACTGGTAACGGCACATCTTCTTCACCTCCTCTTCTGCCGCCGTCTCCGCCACCTTAAACACCAGGGAGGTCTCTCGGAAGCGCAGGTTTTCCGTGGGGACATATCCGTCCAGGAAGATGTTAATACCTAAAGGAGAGGGAATAACTCAGAGCTTTAAACCCGGCCTGACTTTTAACTACTTTTTTTTTTCAATCCGAACACATCCAGGAAACCCGTACACGGCGTACGAGGGCCTCATGTCTCATCTCGTCTGTTACCTTCTCGGACGCTGAAGGGCATTGTGACCACTCCGTAGGCACTGGGCACTCCGTACAGACAGCAGATAAAGTCAGACAGATAATCCAGCACGCTCAGATCGTGCTCTACCACAATGATATACCTGGGAGAGAAGTTAAGGAGATATTAGTACATTAAAAAGGCACCTAGAGACTAAAATATTCACGTGGTTACATCTACCAAAGGAGTCACCAGCCTTCAACTTAAAGTAACAGTAGGTAGTATTTTCACCCTAAATTTACAGCTTCAAATTCTCTGTGATGCTCCACTGAGCTGTAACAGGGAGAACAGAGTCTCTGTCTTTGCTACTCTGGGCTCAGCACCACATAAACTGCACTATGTAACTTTCGGAGGAGGGGAGGAAACCACCACCTCATTCATTATCAATTTTAGGACAGTGCTGTAAAAGTGAATTACTCTCTGAAACACTAATGGAAGCCCAGGAGTGTTACTTTAAAGATGCAGGCGTTGAGTGCACTGAGTGTGCATGTGACAAACAGCACCACCTTGTGGTACACATCTTTAAGTCAATACGTCCCATGAATAAGGTTTCTATGAGAGAGAGAGAGAGAGGCTTTAGCAAACCTAATGTTCAGGGACAAGAAAGCGGTGTTCCTTCATTCCCATTGACCCCACGTTTGCAGCTGGTCCTGGACCTTCAGGCCACGGCGGCCCAGATGTGCGTGTGCAGATGTGTGTTTAACAGCTGTGTCTGCTACTGACCTGTCAGGGGAGATGAGGGACCTGATGGTGATGGCAGCTCTCAGTCTCTGCTTCACATCGAGGTAACTGGACGGCTCATCAAACATGAAACTGCACGGGGAGAGGTGTGTTTATTTACATAAGTATAAACAGCTCATTTAATATTTAACCACATCTTCTGGTCAAAGCCCAGTGTCTGAATATTCTCCATAACCTATTTTCCACTGCTACAATGTCATTGCTCTTTAAAAGGTGTGTAACTGCAGTATCTCACTGTTATTTAATCATGATATCAGTGGCGGAAAATGGTCTTAAAAATGACAATAACATCGTTTATCACGATTATTTCTGGGACAATATATCGACCTCAAGAAACAGCCACAGTGACAGACCTAAGAGCAGCCGAACAAGGCTCGGGAGGAAAGGACACTAAAGGAAAGTGCACATTTTATAATTCAGATTAGAGTGCATTCTTTTCGTATGTGACATCTTGTTGTTAAATGAGAATACTAAACCAGTGCATTTCAACAGCCACGCATGAGTTTACAAGAGAATCAGCATCATTTACAGCCCACTAGCATCTCCTCAAACTTCAGGAGCTCTGGGGTGGTGCCCAATCTCACCTCCCTGTCCTGATTTCACCTCCCCTGGTGTCACGGGAGCTTGGGTGAGATTGGGCACCACCCCATGGCCGTCACTGCGTCGAGAGACCGATAACCATCTGTTTCATGTCTAGTGCACATTAAAATAAGTAAAATGACTGACATGTCTGCTCTCTGGATGCAAACAACTGCGCAGGCGAATCTCTGCAGCTCTCCTCCGGAGAGGTCCCCCACGTTACGGTCCCGCAGGTGCAGTAAATCTGACAAAACCACAACAGACACAGAGTAAACCTCTCCCCCATCCTCACAGCTCCTCCATCTGCTCTGAGGATCAGTTGTTATTGCATTTCTCTCGATATGAAACTTAAACCTTGGTGCGTACCTAGCTGCTCACAAACTTGCTCCTCTGTCTTAGTGTCGTCCTTTCTGCTCAGGATGGCTCCTACAGACCCCTGCAGGCAGAACAGAGAATTACAGCTCATCAGCAGCAGGACACTATCGACATCGGACTCCTTCACTGCGAAGTGCTCAACAGAAAATGTATAAAACACTTGTTACCCATTTTCTCCTCTGTTTTGCCTCGGGGTGGAAGGCTCAGTTCTTGTTGGGACAGAGGAGTGGGGTGAAGTGTGAGAGCGACTTTGCCTTTCAAACTGAGACTTTTCAGAGTCTTGTAGCGACCAAAGAAATCCACAGACATCAGCATGTATTCCATATCTTTGTAGTCAGCCTTAAATATAAAGTTCCACCTTAAATGGCGATGCAAGATTTAACATGGAACTGGAAGGCTTAAATAAGGATCTGTAAATAAGAATCTGAATAAGAAGTGTGAGGAGAGGGGGATAATATTAGACTGCTCCTCTGATATCACTGCAGACTGGTGCAGAGCTGCTACAGAGCGGCGCTAGTCGCCTGGGAATGAAGCGCTGCTCTGTTTTACTTGTGTTCTGAGGAAGTATCAGGGTGTTGAAGGGTCGTACCGTGTCGTAGGGGGAGATTTAACCACTGCACGCTCTAACTCAGCTCCAAGGGGCCAGAGGACACTCCAAAACAAGGAGGTAAAGGGGAAAATAGGAAATGGGTTTGGACCTAAAAAGTTTTCCCTGCTTACATGTGCTGTTCTGTGGATCTAATTTGTGTGAACTTGTATCTGCAGCAAGGAAAGAGCTTGTGAAATCCTGCGCCAAGTTGCAAATCTAGATTCCGGTGAGCAGTTATCCACATGGTCTTTACCTGCACGGTTTTGGGGATCTGGTCGACATACTGCGGCTTGACAATGGCCTTCAGGTCGTCTTCCAGGATCTTAGTGAAGTAATTCTGCAGCTCTGAACCTCTGAAGTAAGCCAGAATCTCCTGCCAATCTGGAGGAGCCTAAAAAAAACAACCAAGAAAAAAATTAAAAAATAAACAGAATTACTTTAAAAAAACAGGAACAGGTCTTTCCCAAAGCAGTTTTATGGAATTAACCTTAAGATAAAGAGAACCGAGTGAAAACGGCTAAAACACAGAGCTTCTGCTCCTCGCTCCTCACTGCTGTGCGCTCGGGGTCCGGGTGAACAGAGAGCGGCTCATTATCATTTAAAGAAACAGGTGCTGAAAGCGGGCGTTCTGAACAGGGCTGTTTACACAGGGGGAGAACACTGCTGTGGGGTTAGCTTTGTTCCACTGCGGAGAAGGGTTATGTCACTCCAGAACTACACTCCTACTGCGGGTGTCGTGCAGGGTTCTGAGACTCACGTCATATTTGCCAAGGTTGGGCTTCTGTTTTCCTGCCAGAATTTTCAAAGCAGTGGACTTTCCGATTCCGTTTGTGCCGACCAGCCCCAACACTTCTCCTGGACGTGGAATGGGCAACCTGCCAGGTTACACACACACACACACACACACACACTATAAAACCTGACCGGAACCAGAGATCCAGTCTAATCTTGGGTTATATTTACTTTTCAGTGAAGCAGCTCTGCTCCAGTTTGGTGTGTAGTTCAGGACTAGGTTTAATTTGACTGTAGGCTTTATAATTATGCGCATATGTAAATACCTATGCAGTTTAAAGGAATTAGCGCAGTATCTGTGTGTGGTCTCCTTCTCCAGGTTGCTCGGCAGGTTTACAATCGACAAAGCGCCGAAAGGACATTTCTGGAAGGAGAGAAGGGGAAAAATCAGTGCGTTTACTGAAATAAAATGGATCATTCACAAACTGTTACAACCTTGTTATGATAACGTCATTCATTGTATCATTAAGCCTCTTTGTTATATGCATGGGTCAGCACTAAAACGTTTTAGAGACAAGTTTAGAATACATTTCTGGTCAAGTAACACCGACACCTCTGTAAGAAACATCCCTAAAGACCCTACCTCCAACCCTAAACTTACCTTGATGCAGATACCGCAGCCTATACACAGAGACTCAGAGATCCACACGATCTTACTCTGTGGTGTGACTTCAATACACAGCTTGCCTGAGGACAAGGGACGAGAAGAGACATTTTAATTAAAGGCACACAGAAGCGAAGAGTACGCTCTGCCTTTTCACGGTGTAGAAGATCCTCTTACCCATGCGCACCACGGGACAGCTTTTCTTACACTCCTGTCGGCATTTCTTAGGTTTGCACTTGTCGTGGTTCACAATCGCGATCCTGGTGTTCTTGTCAGCCATCGCGCTGGTAATTCTCCGCCGAGAGAACTCCGAGAGGTCAGAAACGTGGAGCTGTACGCCTCACTGAGAGAGGGAGAGAAAGACAACCTTTAGTTATAATCATTGGGTATCTGATAAACAATTTAACATCCCTTTAATTAAAGGTGTTGTATCGGCTCTGACTGCCGGTTCTAACTCTGGTGACGCGTCTGCGTCCGAGGCTCTAAGCCCTGGGTGAGTAAGACCGCCCCACTTTGATCACCATCTCTCTGCTCATCGTACTCAAAACAGGTTTCTGTGGGCTGATGTAACAGATCTGGGCAGTCTGCCTTCTCCTCTGGTGTATTAAGCTGTCCAATGGGGTTGTGTCAGCACTGGTTCAAAAAGAAGTGGTGGATCAGCCTCACATCTCGAGTGTGATCGGGGCAGAAATGCACTTGTGCAAAAACAAATGTTATTAAAATGACGTACTGAAGTATTTTAGTAAAGTACTCCAGAGGTACAAACTCCTCGCCCACAGGGGCCGACCAACCAGCTCTGGACAACAAAGTCCTGCAGGGTCAGCGGGGTCGACCGGGGCTGAATGGAGTGAATAAAGCAGCTGAGTGGGCCATAACTGGGAGCCCACCGCACACATGACTCAGCAAACATCTGGAAAACCCCTGGGTCAGTTACATCAGCATCTGTCTGAGGAAGGTCCTCCTGTCATCCACTCAGAAGAGAGAGAGAGAGAGAGAGAGAGAGAGAGAGAGAGAGACTTCACACTACATGATGATGGAAGGGAAAAGAAAGGCAGCAGAAGGAGAAAGGGATGAAGAGAAGGAACTAAGAGGCAAAAGAAGAAATATAGATGTGTAGATAAAGAGAAACAGAGAATAGATAGATACACAGCTGTAGAGGGATGAAAAAAGTTAATAGATAAAGGTAGTAAGTAAATAAAGAAATAATACTACAGACAGACAGAGATTGATGAGAAGAGGATGAAGGTAAAGAAAGGTAGAAAAGGCCGTCTATATTGGTGTTACCCTATTATGGACGTTGGAATGGGGAATGACGCAGGTGCCACATTAAAAACGTCCCCATTCCATTCCACCTTAAATGGCAGGCGCCAGAGCGCAGCTGAATCTCATTTAAGGTGGAACGGGAAATTATAATAAGAAGCGAGCTCATTTTTGGCCAGAGGATTCTCGCCTCCTCAGTGAACCAGCTGTCCTGATCTAACACACACACCCAGCGGGTCTGGACACACAAAAAAGCCCGGAACGAGGGTAAAGCCCTAGTTTAAATGCCGGTGAACGGCGGGGAGGCCGCCTCCATGTGCCCATGAGAGGGGCAGATGCACCGGAGATTAACTTGAGAAAAAAATTGAATTTCTCTACGAGCAGGGCGGACGGAGATAGAGCACACTCACCGAGCAGCCTGTCCGCGGCGTGCTGGTCCCTGCGGTCCTGAAGAAGGCGAAGGGGAGCGGGGGAGAATGGGGAGAATCTCCGCGCTGAGGACCCAGGTGCCGCGCTGTAAGATGGCGCCACAACCCGCTGCGTCACACGTTCCACGCAATCCGCCAGCGACCACATTCAGGCCCGTCGTCAGAGCGCGACGTTCGTTGCTAAGCAACAACTTTATTATTATTATTATTATTATTATTATTATTATTATTATTACTGAAGTCCTAACACAGACTCAGAAGGAGTTCGGTTTGAGTTCATTAATTTAGTGTTCAACGTATTCTTTCAGTCATCTTTAATTCATTCATCTCTTGTAACTGATTCATCTTGTGAAGGGTTGTAGGAAAGCAGGAACACACCCTGGACCATCACAGGGCACCAGATGCTCACCTAGTCATTCACACAATCACACTTGTGGACAACTTCACACATTCACCCACTCACTCACACGTTCACACCTGTGGACAATTTTACCCACTTCACTCACACAGTGAGTTTCCCCCAGTCACTCACACACAGTCACCTACTAATGGGAGTTTGGACTGTAGGACGAAACCGGAGTATCTGGAGGAAACCCACGCAGACACAGGGAGAACACACCACACTCCTCACAGACAGTCACCCGGAGGAAACCCACGCAGACACAGGGAGAACACACCACACTCCTCACAGACAGTCACCCGGAGGAAACCCACGCAGACACAGGGAGAACACACCACACTCCTCACAGACAGTCACCCGGAGGAAACCCACGCAGACACAGAGAGAACACACCACACTCCTCACAGACATTCACCCGGAGGAAACCCACGCAGACACAGGGAGAACACACCACACTCCTCACAGACAGTCACCCGGAGGAAACCCACGCAGACACAGGGAGAACACACCACACTCCTCACAGACAGTCACCCGGAGGAAACCCACGCAGACACAGGGAGAACACACCACACTCCTCACAGACAGTCACCCGGAGGAAACCCACGCAGACACAGGGAGAACACACCACACTCCTCACAGACAGTCACCCGGAGGAAACCCACGCAGACACAGGGAGAACACACCACACTCCTCACAGACAGTCACCCGGAGGAAACCCACGCAGACACAGGGAGAACACACCACACTCCTCACAGACAGGCACCCGGAGGAAACCCACGCAGACACAGGGAGAACACACCACACTCCTCACAGACAGGCACCCGAAGGAAACCCACGCAGACACAGGGAGAACACACCACACTCCTCACAGACAGGCACCCGGAGGAAACCCACGCAGACACAGGGAGAACACACCACACTCCTCACAGATAGTCACCCGGAGGAAACCCACGCAGACACAGGGAGAACACACCACACTCCTCACAGATAGTCACCCGGAGGAAACCCACGCAGACACAGGGAGAACACACCACACTCCTCACAGCGAAATAGCACTGCAACTGAAATACTGTACACACCAATGGCGTTGTATCACCATCCACCATGTGGTGTCGCTGCTGCACAGCTCTGCGTAATAACAGCTTCTGTATACTGCTTATTTTCAGTTTATTTTAATTGTTGTATTACTGTGTCTTAAAATGATAGTTAGATTTTTTTATACTTGTTTATTTTTACTACTGCTGATGTTTTTTTTCTGTTAGACACAGATGCTTGGTTCCACTGAGTCAGTTAGTTTTTCGAAAACACTAAAGATTCACACCAAACCAAACCCCGCTCATTCTAGATCACATTCTTTAAACATTGAAAGTGTAACTGTGCAGACATTTTGATTAACCCTTTAAATTATTTGCATTCAGCGTCGGGAGGGAAAACGCATGTGACGTCATCATCGCGCGCGGACCCGCGAAACGGGGCTGACCGGGAGAGAGAGAAACAGCTGAAATATTAAAACCAGGCTTTAATTCATTCTCTACAAATGTCCAGAAAGTGGGATTCGGGTTAAAACCAGGTAAGAGCGAGCACCTCCACAGACACACAGCGGGGCGAGGCAACGGCCCTTTAACGCTGTTTTAAACTCGACTTAGAGACAGAGACCATCATTTAAATCAAATCAGTTTTAAGTGAAAACAACCAAGAAACAGTAGAGTTACTGACACTCCTCGTATTTCTGATATATCTGACACGAGAGGGCGATTAAACACTGCGTCTCAACACATACACGTTATGTATAGTATTATAAACACTTTAGTATTATATATAAATTAGATAAATGATGCACATATTCATTTAAAATGTCAGGTAAATGTATATTCCGTGTTTATAACTCCAGCTGTAAATACTGTGTATATTTAACACATTACACATACTTCTAAAGGTGTGTGTTCTATCTACATTTATAATGTTTATTTATGTTATATTACAGTGTATAAGCTATATTCTGGCACAATAATGTGTAGAAATGTTAGATGGAATCTGAGATTTAAAAAGCTGTTAATTTGGTCAAAAATGCACATAAAAAAACACTAGTATCAGAATAAAATCCAATATTCCTCTCTCTCTGTGTGTGTGTGTGTGAGTGTTGGTTTTAATGCTTTCCACATCTCTCCTGGTGACAGTCCAGTGTAATATGAGGTTATATTCCACTCACACATTCACTCACAAACTCACACCTGTGGACACTTTCGAGAAGTCAGCTCACCTACCAACGTGTCGGAGGACAGCAGACCACCTGGAGGACACCCACGTAGACACAGGGAGAACACGCCTGTTAGGGTGTGTCCTTGCCTGGCACCCAGTGATTCTGAGTAGGCTCAGTGACCCACCGTGACCCTGAACTGGATAAGCGGTTACTGACAATGAAAGAATGAATGAATAATCTTAGGAGCCTAAGACGTTTACACAGTACTTAGAAAAACAGGACTCTCAGATGTGTTAATAGTCTTAAATGTATTTAACGACAAGGGCTTTAAACGACTAAGTCTTTCCAGTGTAGCCTCTGAAACAACTCGACTCTCTTTTGTAAACACACGTCTTGCCTGCAACACACTCCAAAAAAGTTGGGATGGGGACCATCCAGACTGTTAGTAGCGAAAGGTGCAAAAGCCAGCATCTCTCATGGTACGTGGGGGTCATCAATCAAGGTGACGTTGTTTCTCGGGAAGTCCATGGTTATTTCAGCTGGACAATGCTAGGCCTCTGTGCTACAACAGTGTGGCTTTGAAGGTGACCTAGGTTTAAATGTCCTTTATTTATTTATTTTTTTGTCTTGCAGCTTTTATTTCTGAGGTTACTATGGCAACCGCTGCCAAAACGCCACCTGGCGCTGACCCGAAGCAGCTGGAACGGACCGGGACTGTTCGGGAGATTGGCGCTCAGGCCGTGTGGTCACTCTCCTCCTGCAAACCTGGTGTGTGTGAGAGAGCTGGGCTTCACAGTTTTGCACTTCTTTCTAAAGTTTGTCGTTCTTTCTAAGTCCACTTCTCCGTTCCTTCATTTTCGTTTTCCGTCTCTCTGTAGGTTTTGGGGTCGATCAGCTGAGGGACGACAATCTGGAGACCTACTGGCAGTCTGACGGCTCTCAGCCTCATCTAGTCAACATCCAGTTCAGGTAGAACATCCTTTATCATTTTTCCAAATCTGTATTTGTCACGTTTTTTTCCTTGACTGTTTTTAGTTTTAGTGGTTTAACGTTGACGTCTGTGTCCTCCGTGTCTGTGTCAGGAGGAAGACCACAGTGAAGATGCTCTGCATTTACGCCGACTACAAGTCAGACGAGAGCTACACTCCCAGCAAGATCTCAGTCAGAGTGGGCAACAACTTCCACAACCTTCTGGAGATCCGGGTAAGAGCTGCTAGTTCCTTTTAAAAGATAATGAGCTGCTCGCTGTTCACCCCGACCCTGAGCACACAGCAGCACGGTGCTTGTTTTTAGCCTTTTTTTTTCTCTGTTTTTACTCAGTGCTCTTATTTCTTCACATTTGTTGTGTCTTTTTTGGATTGTGGAATCTCTAATGTGTGTGTGTTGTCTGTGAGAACAGCAGCTGGAGATGGTGGAGCCCAGTGGCTGGATCCACATCCCTCTTCTGGACCTGGTCAACAACCCCATTCGAACGTTCATGATCCAGATCGCGGTGCTGGCCAACCATCAGAACGGACGGGACACGCACATGCGGCAAATTAAAGTCTACACCCCTGTGGAGGAGAGCTCCATCGGCAAATTCCCACGATGCACCACAGTTGACTTCATGATGTACCGCACTATCAGGTGACCGCAGCTGCCCTCCAAAAGGCACTCAACCTTAATGTTAAGGTTCACTATAGGGGGCCTGTAAAAGGCGGTCCTGCGTCCTCTGCACTGAGGGGATTCCTTCATGCGAATCTTTTTGGTTCTCCTTGTTTTGGATGATCTCTGACTGAGAAATTAATCCAGTGCCAAATACCTTTGGCTTATTATTGTTCATAACTTTTCCTGTGACCTTGTTGTTGTTGTTGTTTTAAAATGAGTACAGACTTGAAATATTGTACAGATATTAAAGATTTATGAAACAAACTGGTGTTTGTGTTTGTTTTTGAAGCTACCAGGACATAGCAGGGCCTGGTTTGTCCATCAGAGGGAGGCACAACGTTAAATGATTAATGTTTTACATTTATCACAAGGTTTCACATTAATGCTGCATCCTATTTACCTCAGATTTCACACCAGAGCGGACCACGCTCCAGTTACACATTCAGAAAACCCTATGCCCTAGGCTTTCATTGTTAGCTTGCTCCCGGTTAGCATTGTTAGCGGTTACCACTCGATAACAGTTCATTATGCAATAATTTCCAAACACCAAAGGAAGGCATCCACGTACAGACATAGGACTGTACGCTGTGTACGACGGACTTAATGAGGCACAAATACATTGTCACATTATAACACCACAGCTGTTGTGTGGGCAGCCATTTTAGGGTGTTTTCACACCTGCATTTTGGTCCTGTTAAATTTCACCCTAGTGTGGTTTGTTTGTGCGGCTGTGAACACAGTAGCCCCTTGAGAGGAGGTGGTCTTGGTCTGGTCCCAGACGAACACTGGTGCAGTGTGTTTTTGTGGTGAGAATGTGATCTGTCCTCAGTCCGACCCAAACGTCAGGTGAACTCCTCAAGTTTGAGCCAAAAGGCTTCCGTAGCCAGGTGTGCTTTACATTGTGGGACGGTATAGTGCTCAGAAAATTGTCAGAGCTACAGCGGAGCATCTTCCTGTATGAACCTTCTTTCTCCCGCCCCCATACAGGTCTGACCAATGAGCAAAGAGGACGTTCTCACATGGTTTGATGGTTTGTAGTGATGCATTTCGATGCGGTTTGATTAATCAATGTGTGAAAACAAACTAAACTCATGGGGAAGTGCTCCAAGTTTACAATCTCGTGAATTGAATCAGACCAGAGCAAACAAACTACAGGTGTAAAACACCCTTAGATTCTGAATTCTGTTCTGGTGAGGCTAATCTGATTTCCGAGTAAAAAACACAACTTGTGGGAGGGTGTTCTAGTTTAAATATCTTACTTGGAACACCCAAATTTACATGGAATGGAGAAGTACTAATCAAATATTCTCAGACAGAAAACATGCCTGAATACTACGCCTATAAACTCTGTTCATACCATAAACTGTTCATGATTAAAAACGTTATCTATTAAATAAACCACCGTCTCAGTACAAATTAACACACACGGCAGGACAGTCATCTTGACATTAAAATCTAATCAGCGGTTTCATTAGTTGTCGAATTAATTATAAATTGCAGTTCTAACGAGCTCAGACATGTACAGATATATCAACACAAACACTAATAAGACAATATTAAGAACAGGTAATGTCCCAGGGTCCTGGAGGTTGTGGGTTCGAGCCATGCTCCGGGTGACTATCTGTGAGGAGTGTGGTGTGTTCTCCCTGTGTCTGCGTGGGTTTCCTCCAGGTGACTCTCTGTGAGGAGTGTGGTGTGTTCTCCCTGTGTCTGCGTGAGTTTCCTCCGGGTGACTGTCTGTGAGGAGTGTGGTGTGTTCTCCCTGTGTCTGCGTGGGTTTCCTCCGGGTGACTGTCTGTGAGGAGTGTGGTGTGTTCTCCCTGTGTCTGCGTGGGTTTCCTCCAGATGACTCTCTGTGAGGAGTGTGGTGTGTTCTCCCTGTGTCTGCGTGGGTTTCCTCCGGGTGACTGTCTGTGAGGAGTGTGGTGTGTTCTCCCTGTGTCTGCGTGGGTTTCCTTCGGGTGACTGTCTGTGAGGAGTGTGGTGTGTTCTCCCTGTGTCTGTGTGGGCTTCCTCCGGGTGACTGTCTGTGAGGAGTGTGGTGTGTTCTCTCTGTGTCTGCGTGGGTTTCCTCCGGGTGACTGTCTGTGAGGAGTGTGGTGTGTTCTCCCTGTGTCTGCGTAGGTTTCCTCCGGGTGACTGTCTGTGAGGAGTGTGGTGTGTTCTCCCTGTGTCTGCGTGGGTTTCCTCCGGGTGACTATCTGTGAGGAGTGTGGTGTGTTCTCCCTGTGTCTGCGTGGGTTTCCTCCGGGTGACTGTCTGTGAGGAGTGTGGTCTGTTCTTCCTGTGTCTGCGTGGGTTTCCTCCCGGTGACTGTCTGTGAGGAGTGTGCTGTGTTCTCCCTGTGTCTGTGTGGGTTTCCTCCGGGTGACTCTCTGTGAGGAGTGTGGTGTGTTCTCCCTGTGTCTGCGTGGGTTTCCTCCGGGTGACTGTCTGTGAGGAGTGTGGTGTGTTCTCCCTGTGTCTGCGTGGGTTTCCTTCGGGTGACTGTCTGTGAGGAGTGTGGTGTGTTCTCCCTGTGTCTGCGTGGGTTTCCTTCGGGTGACTGTCTGTGAGGAGTGTGGTGTGTTCTCCCTGTGTCTGCGTGGGTTTCCTCCAGGTGACTGTCTGTGAGGAGTGTGGTGTGTTCTCTCTGTGTCTGCGTGGGTTTCCTCTAGGTGACTGTCTGCGAAGAGTGTGGTGTGTTCTCCCTGTGTCTGCGTGGGTTTCCTCCAGGTGACTGTCTGTGAGGAGTGTGTTGTGTTCTTCCTGAGTTTTCGTGGGTTTCCTCCGGGTGCTCCGGATTCCTCCCATGCTCCAAAAACACACATTTGTAGGTGGATTAGTGACTCAAAGTGTCGGTAGGTGTGAGTGTGAGCTTCGCGCCCAGCGATTCCCGGGTAGGCTCTGGACCCACCACGACCCTGAACTTAATGAATGAATATACAATTGTCATTTTGCAGAGAAAGGAAGAACCTTCAATGTAAGTGAATGTAAAATAATTGAAAGTAATTTTGGAGAATTTCTAATGTGTTGTAATGATGTAGTAAACTAAACATCTACAAAATGGAGATGCATCTTTTTCTATGGACAGTTACAATATATAGATACCCACCACAGAGGCTACATTTCTAAGACCACATGCTCAATGTAGGACACACACACACACACACACACACACACACACATGTTTTCATACACTCATTGGGTGTGTTTTAGAGAGACTGGGTGAGTGTGTAAAGCCCTGTGATGCAACTATTCAGGGTGTGTTCCTGCCTTGTGTTGTAGCCTCTCTACTGGGTGGATGCTACATGTTGGTGGCTTTTGAGGTGACTCCCTCGTTTTCTAAATAATGTAAAGTGTCTAGAAAAGCTCTGTGTTATTTTGACACTCTGTAAACTGCAGTAAAAACAGGAATCTGTGATGTGTGAATTCTACTGGAATATAGTTTGACAACAAAACGACACAAAAGCACAAAGCAATGTTGTCACAGAACAACTCGGGCGTATTCTGTAAATTTAAACACATTCAGAATCTGACGCCAGCAACACACTCACGCTTGGGACGTAATAAGTTATAGTTTCACAGTGGCTCACAAATGTCAGAAGTTGTTATTGATGCGGAGGCATACTTTGGGATTTTGGAGTGACATATGCTGCCACCTGGGTCTTTCCCGGGATGTCCATGGTTATTTCAACCGGACGATGCCGGGCCGCATTCTGTACTTGCTACAACAGAGTGTTCGTATTTAGACAATTATACTGAATTAGTCAGACACAAGTGTCTTTGTGCATCTTTGTGGTTTTGTCATGAAATAAATAATTAAATAAAGAACTCACACAACACAGAAATAAACTTTTCTGGAAAGGATATTGGTGCCATTGAGATATAAATAGTCGTTAAATCTACAAGCTACAAATGTTCCTGCCCACGGTGTGTGTATGTTACAACGTTACAAAGTGCTAGCATTAAGAGCAGGCCTGACGGTTCATTAGTAAACTGAGAGATAGAGGCATGGCGTGCCTCAGGGTTCAGTACTGGGTACACCTGCGTTTGATAACAAAGGTATAAGTGATGCAATCTGACCAGCAGAGTATGATACGTTAGCAGCTGAACAGAGTTTAGGTGGAGGAGTTTGTTCTGACTTCCTCTGAAGGGTTTGGAACGTTGTGCATGCTGTGTGTGTGTGTGTGTGTGTGTGTGGCATCCTGTTCCAGCTTGCGGTGTCAGACACGATGATGAGCGTTGTCACAAAGGCCAGAAGGGAAGGTAGAAGTGTGGTGTAAAAGAGGCGCCTGTAGGTTCTTTCTCTTCATCTCTTTTATTGTTACCGAAGTATAAAGATGTCTAAAGGCCACGTCTTTCTGCTCGTCCTTGGTAAGTTCCCCTTGAGGCTTCACAGATCTGAAATCCATTTTTATTCATTAATGCGGTGCTGAGGTTTTAAGGTGCTGTTGAGGGCGCGGGGTACGAACCCTGAGGACATCAGACCAGAGGCTGGAACACGTTTAAAAAGTAGTTTAGAAGATAATATGTCGATAGCATCCTGTTTTTCTTTTGATCAGTTTATTATTAACAAACTTTAACTCTGGGAAGCGCTTCTTTCCACTGACAGAACCTTTGGGTTCTTTTATGGTTTGAATATTGGCAGATTTTATTAAACCTCTGCAGTGTTTTAATGAGAAATGTCCTCTTTACTGATTAGATCTTTATCTTTTTTAAATCAATCTCCACTGCTCTATTGTGACGACTGTGAACTGGGATCAAACTTAACACTAAACACTCGTTCACCAGAGGAAGACGTCCTTCTATGATCTCAGTTTACAGTTCTCAAAAGCAGTTATTTGATTGTGTTAAACGTGAAGAAAACCTGTTCAAATCGGTTCTGTTTAGATTACTACAACTGTACGTCTTTGTAGACTCTTCACCTCACACACTTTCTCAGTAAATATCCTCTCAAACACATTATTGTGTGTTTGTAACTGTTTTAAAAAGTGTTTAATAAAAAGGTAAAACTGAGTAAAGCTGTTGAGATAAGAATGAAATTGAAATAAAAACAGTAACTAGCCACATATCGGATTGAAAGCGCATGCCTTTGGGGCGGCGTGGAGCAGCAGCGACTTTTCAGCAACATACAGAGGGAGGGGAAGGTAAATGTACGAACAACTCGTCTCTGAGGCACTGTGGATTGTTTCTATTGGTCGATTCGAATTGTGTTTTTAACACAGTACAAAATGCCAACTGGGTTTTCAACAAATTTTTTTTAAAAATGAGAAAATGACTTAAAAACAATGGAGAAACAAGGCTTTTGTGTGAGAGAGAGGTGATGTACTAACTGACTAACTACTTTAATAAATATCAGGCCGTAAATCTTATGTCAAAGTTATGTTCAAATTACTATTCGGTTTCTATGATGTGAGCGTGGGGACTGTGAAGCTCACACATAAGTAAATAACCTCTGCTTCTCGGAATAACTCACCCCCACCCTCCAGCCGTCCCCTGTTCTCCTTCTTGCTATTCGTGCCCTTTAATGTCTCTTTATGAGTTTAACTTTAATTACTGTCTGAGCTGAAACCGACGGAGGACACGGGGTGATGTCTGTTTCTTTCCGAGAAGGTCTTACATGAGGTGTTTTCACATAGCTGTGAGGATTTGATGGCATTCAGCCGCATTATCCTTAGCGAGGTCATGTGCTGACTTTGGACGATTGGTTCTCGATGGTAAACACCGCTCTGTCTCGCCCCAGAGGTGTTGAGATGAGCTCCTGCACATCGGAGAACATGGCTCCACTGCCCACAGACACTCAGCTTTGAGAATAGCGTCCAGACGTCCAGCGCTGTTCAGGGGGTCCAATAAAATAGTTTTGGGAATGGAGTGTAAATGTGAAAAGGGACTGGATTGTTTCAGTGATCTCTCTCTCTCTCTCTCTCTCTCTCACTCTCTCTCTCTCTCTCTCTCTCTCTCTCTCTCTCTCTCTCTCTGTGTGTGTTCTAGTGCCCCTGCTGTGTGTGTGTGAGGAGAAGAATGAGGCTAACCTCACTCTGTCTCCAAACAGCACCATCACCAGCACCACCCCCACCCCCTTAAACAGCACGGCCAGCACCTCGCAGTCACAACACACCCCTGAGACACACCGTGAGGTCCAAAATGGTTCTGCCAGCAGTCCAGAACCAGAGAGGTTAAATATTACCTCCGGTGATTTTAACCACACTGACGAAAATTTACCAAACTCCAACGAGACAGAGTCAGGTCCTAGTCCTGATTCTACAGCAATAACCACACCCTCCCACAGAGAGACATCTACAGAAACCAAGATCTCGACTGCTCCCGGAACCAGCACTGCTCTCACTACAGGTAGGACACAGCCTGCTGCACTGGCCTGGTTTCACTGATAGAAACTCTCTGAGAGCATTTACACGCCATACACCCAGCTCTGTGGACATTACTGCTCTCAAACACACACACAAGCCCTGTTACACAAGGCCACAAGAAAAAATACCTCTGTGTGTGTGTGTGTGTGTGTGTGTGTGTGTGTGCATGTGTGTGTGTGTGAGTGTGTGTGAGAGTGTGTGTATGCGTGTGTGTGTGTTTATGAAAGTGTATGTGCAGATATATGCATTTGAGTGTGTGTGTGTGAGTGAGTGTTGTGTGTGTGTGTGTGTGTGTGTGTGTGTGTGTGTGTGCGTGTTGAAAGTGTATGTGCAGGTATATGTATTTGAGTGTGTGATAGCATGTGTGTGTGTGTGTGTGTGTGCGTGTTGAAAGTGTATGTGCAGGTATATGTATTTGAGTGTGTGATAGCATGTGTGTGTGTGTGTGTTGAAAGTGTATGTGCAGTTATATGCATTTGAGTGTGTGATAGCATGTGTGTGTGCGTGTGTGTGCGTGTGTGTGCATGTGTGTGTGTGTGTGTGTGTGTGTGTGTGTGTGCGTGCAAGTGTGTGTGTGTGTGGTTTTGCCTGCGTTAGTCCACTGCTCTACTTGCAGTTTCAGATGGAGGTGTTTAGGGGCTGTCCAACACCAGCTCACAGTCATAGATGCACTTTCAAAATCAGCCAATCACAGTCGAGTAAAGCTGCCTTTGGCCTTTAACTGAGAAGAAGAAAGAGAAACAGGAGAAGAACAACGCAGATAAAGACTCACACTCTGTCATCAATCATTTCAAGACTGAATCCATGCATTACACCCCCCCCCCCCCCCCCACGTCAGAGGACTGTTTGTAATTTATTATTATTTATAAAACATTAATGATGAGGGAGGCCAGGGAACAAATAAAGAGGGTCAGAGCAGGGTTTAAAAAAAGATAATAAATTATTACATAAGACAAATGTATAAAAATAACAGGAGAAGGGCTTAAAGGTGATGTTCACGACTGTAAAAATGTTCAGAGGATGTTTTCTCACGGTCTCTCTGCTGTTCTCCAGTCAGTTTGTGTTGTGTGTGTGTGAGAGAGTGTGTGTTTTAATGTGTTCATACAGTGTGTATGTAGTTGTTTTGAAGGTGGTGAGAGACAGAGTTAATCACTGGGATTCAGACTGAATCACATCAAAGTGTTTTTGTTTTTGATTGATGTAGATATTTTTTTTCCATCGCTTTACAATCCATTAGTAACTTTTTCCAGTGAGTGATATCTATGGTGTTTTTTGTTCATTTCCAGTTGGTGAGGATAGTCTTCATTGGCGATGGTTAGAGAGTTAGAGAGTGGCCGATGGTGGCTCCTAACAGAGACATGTGCACTCAGGGTCGGGGTGAACAGCGAGTGGCTCATTATCTTTTAAAGGAACAGGCGCTGAAAGCTGCAACCAATGACAACCAGAGTCTCTCGGATCTGTATGTGAGCCTCTGACTAGTCTCTCAACTGAGATAAGAGCATATTGTGAGTAAACAAGAAGTGTACACAGTATTAATGTAGCAGTTCCCGGTGGTTATTACAGTTGGAGTGTAATTATATGAACTCTGTGGCTGGGTAAGAACCTCCCTGTGTGCCGTCTTTAGCTTTGTATGTGAAGTGTTGACCACAGACACAGGAACCCACAGATTCCGTTTGAATGAGTGGGTGAGCTTCTTCATCCTCCACTGCTTTTGTGTCACAGTTGAATAGAAGGGGAGGGTTTCACAGACAGAAAAGACACAGCCTTTTCTTAACGCTGGAGTATTTTGCGCTCTATCATTCGGTCTGGTCCCAGGGGCTCTGGGGGAGTCCTTTCCGCTTCTTGGTTTCTTCCTTTTGGTTTCCTTCTCTCTGTGCTAGCTCCATGTCCTTTCAGACCCACGGTGTTGAGTCATGATCCTCACAGTGGGAGGGAGGATGGACCCAAACAGCTGTGGATGTGTTTAGATGTGACTTGTCTCTTTCTCGTGCAAGTGGATTTTCCTATATTCCAGACACTAGCCAGGTCTCCTTCAGTCACAGGCTGCTGCCAACGTCTTTGGGCTGAACACGTTGAGTTTGACTTGACTCTCGTGGTTCAGAGCGAGGCGAGTAGGGACTAAACCGTGGCGTGTAAACCTTGCAGAGCGTCCAGAGAGAGTCGTCACTCTACGCCACGCAATGCAGACGACCAGCACCAACTCTCCATCTGTAAAATCTCCAGCTGCAGCAGAGATCACGTTTGTTTTTATCCGACTCACGACGGCAGCTCGTAAAATGACGCCGTGGTCTTTTGAAGAGGTTCAAACGCTCCTTGGATCGGTGGCCGACGAAAGAATCCAGCGAGAGCTGGACGCTGCAACAAGGAAGGAACAAACTCTATTGATCTGTCTGAACTGATGACGGAGCTGTGTTCAGTCCCCAACAACAACAACACGCCAATACACCATGAGTAAACACCGCTCAATGTTACTGCCGCCGTTGTTGTGGTTTCCAAAGCCCGCTGTTCCCTTAGAGACGGGGCTTTGAGACGACACCCGATACATTTCTGGGGGGAGCTGTGGGAGTGGGAAACCAACCAGGAACCAATCAGAGAGTAGAGTCCAGTGGAGTTGGGAAATCCCAGACTCTGGAAAATTGGAAACCTGGACGGATAGAAATCCTGGTGAAGGAAACTCCAAACAGGGAGGCCTTGCCCTTAAGAGCGGGAATACCACAGACCCAACAGAACCCAATCTTAAAGACAAACGTCAACTTGCCAGATGTTGTATATGAACCGAGGTTGCTCTGCTGGTAGAGCTTCTGTCCGTGATGCAGAGCAAACCTGGGTCGTATGTCACCTCACATTGCCTTTTGATCACTGCACATTCAGGTTCTGAAGGAGGCTGCCAAGAATCTTCTCGATTAAGAGTGTAATACCACCATGTTCCTCCATGGAGTTTCCCCTCAACAGGGGTTTTCACCTTTCGACTGTCTGAGTTTCAGTGTTCCTCCGAGTCTGGGGGGAGTGTGTGTCTGTGTGTGTGTGTGTGTGTGTGTGTGTGTGTGTGTGGTGGGGAGAGGGTCTCTTGTAAGGTTTGTTTGGGTCGGGAGCTTCAGACATGAACCTGGCCGAGGTCATGATCTCGTGGTGTGAGTCTCAGAAGACGGCTCCTGAATTCTCAGCACTTCCAGCCTGGAGAGATTCACGAGTTCTGCTTTGATTCTGTTGTTTCTGACGTTACGCTTTTGTACGGCAGACCGACTCGGTGTTGTTTGCACTTCTGCACGGTCGAGTGTTTCCGTCGTGTGTCTGTGAAGGTGCAGCAGCCTCTGTGCCACATGAAACAATACGCCACGCTCTCGAAGCCTGCGACTTCCTGGAGCTGCAGATTTTCAGAGACAGGAAACAATAGAGAATAGCGTTCAGGTTTGTTGTCTCTGTCTCGCGAACCGTAGACGTTCAGTGTCACAAAGGGCCTCCTGTGGCTGAGGGAGGGGGCATGTGAAAAACTGATAAATATTAATAAATGTGTGAAAAATAGCTAGTGGACCACGTCACCTTTAATAAACCTTTGTTAACCGCCAGTCACACATCTCACACTCTCTCTCACCTCTCCCTCTGTCTCTCTCTATCTCTCTCTCTCTCTCTCTCTCTCTCTCTCTCTCTCTCTCTCACCTGTCTCTCTGTCTCTCTCTCTCTCTCTCTCTCTCTCTCTCACCTGTCTCTCTGTCTCTGTCTCTCTCTCTCACCTGTCTCTCTGTCTCTGTCTCTCTCTCTCACCTGTCTCTCTCTCTCTCTGTCTCTCTCTCTCACCTGTCTCTCTCTCTCTCTCTCTCTCTCTCTCTCTCTCACCTGTCTCTCTGTCTCTCTCTCTCACCTGTCTCTCTCTCTCATCTGTCTCTGTCTCTCTCTCTCTCTCTCTCACCTCCCTCTGTCTCGCTCTCTCTTTCTCTCTTTCTCTCTCTCTCTCTCACCTCTCTCTCGCTCTCTCTCTATTTTTCTATCCTTCTGTTTTTTATACTCTGTATGTTGGTGTATTTTTGTGAGTCAATGTGAATATAAGATTAATAATAAATGTAATAACCAATAAATGAAGTAAATGAGAGTTCTGTAATATGAATCTGTGTGTGTGTGTGTGTGTGTGTGTGTGTGTGTCTGGCAGGAGGAAAACCTAATGGAACCTCCCAGGCCATAGGTGAGTTCTCTTTCTCAGTTAATAAACCTAGTTGAAACACAGTGAGGCTGAGACTCAGTGCTCTGTCGTTGCCATGGAGACGTGACGAGTGTGTGTTCGTTTGTAGGAGTGATCTTCCTCATCCTCATCCTGATCATCATCGTCGCCCTGGCCTTCCTCCTCTTCGTTCTGTGGAAGAAAGGGAGGGTAAGACCACATCCAACCAGAGAGACATAGTGGTAACCCTTTATTACTACAACTGACACTGTGTGTGTGTGTGTGTGTGTGTGTGTGTGTGCAGAGCTATTCCTTTGATCTGACCACCACAGGAAATGATGACACCCCTCTGCGGAGTATGGAGCACGGAGGAACATTCGAACAGACCGGCAAAGGCAAGAACAGATCTACAACCTCAGAATATTATTATTATTATTATTATTATTATTATTATTATTATTACATCTATGGATGCTAAAGAGACATATTAAACTGTTATGGAAAAATCCCTGCTCCAGGGCATGTTCACATTAATGTAAGGATCTGGAGCCCACCAACCCACACACTGTGAAACAAGACCCCAGTCAGTTTTCTATGCGCTGCCCAAAACGAGTCGCTCTGATTCTGTTCTGCTTCTGACGTCAAGTGCAGAGACGTTAGAATGGCCCCGCCCCCTCGCCTGAGTCTGTCCAATCACAGCGCTGGACCCGTGTTTATGTGAGATCGCAAAGACGAGGTTAAACTCAGCAAAACAGACACAACGAGCGTAGAGAAATAAGAGCACTGAGTAAAAACGGAGAAGAAAGAGAACAGAGTGAAAACGGCTAAAAACCAGAGCTTCTGCTCCTCGCTCCTCACTGCTGTGCGCTCGGGGTCGGGGTGAACAGCGAGCGGCTCATTATCATTTAAAGGAACAGTGAGCCTTTACCCTGATCTCCAGCAGGTTGTGGAAGTTGTTTCCCACTCCGACTGAGATCTAGTTTCAGATGTAAACTCATACGGGGGTGAGGTGCCTTGCTCAAGGGAACCTCAGCTGTGGATGTTGAGGGAGGTGATCGTACTGTTTCTGTACTCTCCCTGCCCCCAAATTTGCAGCTGCTGTATATTATCGTGTTATAAAAAGTGCTGTCAGAATTAATGCGCTAATGCATGTTAACACACATGCTAGTTAATCATTTACCAAATTTGGCCTCAACTTCCTCCCACAATCCCCTCCTTTTACAGAGTCTAGTGACGTATTGTCAGTTTTAATTCTGATATAAACTCAGTCACTTCTGTTGAGTTCAGACGGTAGAAAATAGTATCTAAGGTGGATTTTATTTATGGTCTCTCTCTCTCTCTCTCTCTCTCTCTCTCTCTCTCTCTCACACACACACACAGCCTGTTTCCATGTTTGAGCCAGGAACTGCGCTGTAGCATTAATTTTCGCTGTTAAATCTGTGTTGAATGTTAAATCTGTCCCTGAATTTATTATATTTTTTTCTGTCAAATTTAGAGTTTATAATTAAAATAAACTGGTTTCCTCTTCAGTTTTTCTACTAAATCTAATTAAATTGTACTGATATTACTCTGATTGGTTTATTCACATTTAAATAACCATTATTAAAGGCTTCAGTCTTAAAGGACAATGTGATTAATCGTAATTAGATCATTAGATCATTTTTACCAGTCGTTAATGATGTTATTCTTCAAGGACCCGAACGCGATGCTAAACTCCGAATGATGGACAGATTGTAGAGTGCTTTGTTCTTCACTTCACTGTAGAACTGATTATTTTATAAGTGAGAGTTTGTTTCCTGACGCCTCGCCTCTTCTTTGTCCAGAACTGACGTCTTTAGACAGTGTTCACGAAGAGAAGCCCCACGACCTGAACTCCACGGCTAACGGATGTGCAGGAGACACGCAGAAGCAGCCAGAGTCCTTGGGTAATGGCACATGGTGTTGATTTAGGTCCTCAGTAGATGTGATGAGTGATGAGTGATACTCTGAGATTTCTGTGTGGTTTTATAACGGTGTGTGTATAAATGGCTTATTCTTCTCACATGTTCATTCATCTAATACGTAGTAAACTGTGTAGAGTTGTTCTTTGTAGATGTTTTCAGACAATGGTTTTTGCTGTTTCTGAAGCTGAGATCTGAGGTGTATGCAGTGTATCTGTGCACTCTTGACCCCTGGTGAATCTGATTTAGGAAGCCTTCACCTGAGCAGCGATCGCAAGATTATTTCTGACATTTGCATTTGTTCTTTTCATAAACCTCTGAGGTTTGGTTAATGTTTTTGCAAAAAGAGACTGCCGTGCTTTCAGAGCATAAACATCCGCCCTGTGGTGCAATACCAGCCCACCACAGTAGATGGCGATAATGATATCGGTGTCACAGGGGGAGGGGCGAGAGTCTGAGATGAGATCTGCACTCAAACCCAAAGAGTGCCTGTGTGTTTCAGAAGGTAACTAGCACTACTCCCCTCTGTGTCGTTTACTGCACCTGTCTACAGGCCAGTTCATGCTCTGCTTCAAATCTGCACCACAAGCAGCTTGTAGGTGCCGCGTAGACTTGGACCCTACCCCGTAGCCTGATATGCACCTCCCCACAAATGTAACAAAAGTGATTGGTCCACATTCGGATGAATATATACATCAACCTGAGGAGAGATTAGCCGAGGAAGTCCAGAAATATGAACTCCTCCACACTGCAGACTCTCAGACAGCAGCTAATTCATGGCGAGGGGTTTCCTCCGACATCCGTTTGTACGTCACGGTGAGAATGAAGAGGTGGACGAATGTGAGGGACACACACCCAGTCACCTCTGAAATAAACTCGCTCTGAGGAGTAGGGAGCCAGCTGTGTATTTCTTTCTTTCTTGGCACCGTATGTAAAAACTAAGCTCTGTTTCAAATAGCACACTATTCCCTACAGAGTGCACTTCACTGTTTTAAAACAGTGTACACACAGTCCGCAAAATGTTAGACTGTTTTTAATGTTTTACATGTTTTTATTTTCCCAAAAATGCATTGTTTGTGTGCTAACCCCGGTATGGTATATGACCTACACTACGCACTACATACGGTGGAGAAAGATATTTGAGATTCAGGATTCAGCCCTAGTGTTTTATAGTGGTGGTGTAATTGCTCACAGAGGCATACGGCAGGGTGTAGACTGCACATGGATTCACTGCAGAAGCAGTAACTGATCTTAATGAAAGCCATTCTCAAAAGACGTCTTTCTCCCTCCGCTCTGCTCTCACCCTCCAGAGTCGCAGAACGTTCCGGAAGAAGACAGCTTCAGGTCCGACACGAGTCTGACTCCGCCCATGAAGAAGGTGGAGTTTAATCTGGATCTGGACCTGATTGGTGGAGAACCCGAGCTGATGGAGTGTGCTAAAGGAGAAAGTGGTGACCCGGCGCAAAACGAGAACAACAACAACCTCTCAAACTCCGGTAGGTCCATTTCTACAGGCACCACAGTCACTATTCTGCACTGAGACTAACATCACGCCCTCAGTTTACCTCCACACGTAGCAAACAGTCTTTATAAGAATAGTTATTCATTATTTTTACCTTTCTTCTGAAGTGTAGGTCCATGAACAATGTCCCTGAATGAAGGGGGCCATGTTTAAAACAGGTTTAGTGCAGAATCTTGGACACATCCGAGTCACTAGGTGGCAGTGTGATGGCAGAGTGATGTTTCCCAAATCCAGATTAATCCTGAACCTGTTTAAACCAGATCCCAAAGGTGACAGAGGAACAGATAAACATTTGACAATATTCTGACAAGGATTAAGCAACGTACTTTTACATCTAAAATGTAAATAAACCACTAAAAGACCAGACGTAATGAAGCACTGTCATTTATGTGGAGTGTGCTTTGTACTCATCGTTATTATTTGTAGTTATTGTACGTTCACTAAGAGAGCTCCCAACCACTGGTGGCGCTGTTTCACTGCATACCCTCAAACATTCTGTTATTTCCACAAAGAAAGGCAAAGAAGAAGAGTTTTCTGTTGGCGATAGCTTCACACAAACACTGCTTTTATAACTTTCTCATCTCTGCATTAATTCTTCAGGCCGAATTTACAAGATTTAGGGGAAAATATAGGTCTTTTTCACTCAGGGTTCCCAGATATTAACATCTCTTTCATACAGAATTTACAAACACTTGGAATGTTTTTTTAGTAATGTCCATTTTCACCATGACGTCAGGTCGCGTTTGAGATATATAACATATATATAACATATAATATATAAGTTATAACAGGCTTAATTCATATTAGAATCTATTACAAAGTGGGATATATCTTTATAAATTGTAAAGTGTACTGTGTGACTCTTAGTAGAGCTGCAGTACACAACACTTAGACTCTTACACTTTGGTAGAATTAAAGTACAATTTTATAAACTATAAAGTGAACCAATTTAGTCCCATACAGTACTGCAATAGTACAATTACAAGTGTGCTACCAGTACATTCACATTTGTAAACTTACTACTAACAAATACTTGGGAAAAGGAAAAAAAAAAAAAAATATATATATATATATATATATACATCTGTTTAGTGGGATTACGTGTGTGGTTTTTGAACTAGGAGCTGTGGGTGAGTGTAATGTGTGTGTGTGTGTGTGTGTGTGTGTGTTTCAGGGACCAGTGCTTTGAACTTCTTCACTGAAATTAACCTGGACGAGCCGCAGTAAAAAGACTGTAATCCATTGACACCCACCTGTACACATTCTCCATCGAACTCCACTGCCTCCTGACGTTTTGTACAGTGTCCAAAGCTCCACACGCTTCACCTTGATGTTTTTATTAGTTCATTTATTAATTTTCCTCACATTGTAAAATATACTGACTGCATGTGTTATTCTGATTTTTGTAAAAATTATTATTGTTCATTCAGAGCCCAATAAATCAACAGATTCATGTTTAAAGCTGTTTTCCTCATCTGCGAATGTAGATTATCACCTGGACTGACCCATCGCACACAGGGAGTGGTTCAGTTCTGCTCCAGCTCCTGCCTGGTTCTGCCCCTTGGCAATGATTCACACCTGCGGCTACTCAGAGACTCACTAATGCCTCTTTTGTGCTTAGTTATACCTCCATGACTCCACTTGGATATTTCTGCTTCTCCATTAGGTAAATTTTGTCCCTGAAACTGGGTTCTTTTTTTAGCCCCAAACTCACCATCTGTAAAATCTACAGCAGAGATCAGAAAGTGATTGTTTTAAATGACCAAAGTGTGTTTAATGGCCCTTGGGCAATAGTTTGAGGTACGGAGTCAGGTCGGGAGGGACCTGGTTACAGCAGCAGGGTATCACTATGGACTTTTGGTCATTTTTGGGTGAAGGGAGCTTCACATATCCAACTTTGAAGACCCTACGTTGAAAGATCAAGAATTAAAGGCCTAAAATACCTTCATAATCTCAAGAAACTTTGGTAATAATTTACAGTAAAATGACACTTAGAGTCACACAACCAGAGGGCATGGAGAGGAAATATGTTTTTGACCCTGGTTTGGTGCCGGTTCTCAGAACCCACTCATACACTCTTAGTCTTTGGTGTCAGCTTTACAGATGTACACCGAAGCCACTCATGGGACAGGGCAAGTTCATAGGACCATCAAACTCGGGCCACATTGTTTACTCATGGGGGCGCACAACACTTCTAGGTTTTCTGACCCTGGCTCAAAATGTCCAGGACTTGCGGCCTTCTCTATATGCTTCAACTTTGGCCTAGACCCCCAGGCTTTGACCCCTTAAAACATACACACAGGGGCCCTGTGGTGCGGGGCGAGGCCTGGGGGTCCCAAAGCTCTGGCCATGTCATCGTCTCATGGGGAGTTACCCGTTTGAGAGGCCTCGTCTCAGAACATATAGGTTTAAGACAACGTGGGACTCTAGGAAACATCACCAAATGGTCCCATCTTCTCTGTGAACACTGCCACATTCATGATCTTTGCGCCACCTTTTGGTCAAGTTTGGAACATTCAGTTTTGTAAATTAAAAAGTGCTGTAGTGGTGCCCAGGGCTGGGAGCTCAGTGTGGTTATCCCAGCATGCACTGCAGGTCCCCGGTTTGAGATAACTAAGTGGTTTATGTTGTTCTTGACTGTGTGTGTGTGTGTGGTGTTGTGTTCTTGTTTACTGTGTGTAGTGAACTGTGTTGTTGTTTGTGTCCGCTGGCGTGTAGTGCCCTTAAATCTCACTACACAGCAAGCTCAAATACTGCCTTGTTCCCTTGTGCCCTTTAAAGTGCACTCAATAAAGAGCACTTGTTAGCATTAAAGCTGTGTCTCAGTACCCCCCTCTGATTACGCCACAGGGCTCACGACATGGCCCTTGGCTGGTGACCTGTAGGTGGATGGTTCTGTAGGGCCGCACCCTCTCTGCGTGTTTTAAACAGCACATTAAGCAGTGGAGCACAAGTGCGCATGGGGGCAGGCTGGAGACAGATATGGGGACCCTGTCCCAAGTTTATTAATGTGTTGGAGACACACAGAACTCACCGTCACGCAGAAATCTGGACATGTGCTTAACTCCATCCATCCATCCATTATCTGTAACCCTTATCCAGTTCAGGGTCGCGGGGGGTCCAGAGCCTACCTGGAATCATCGGGCGCAAGGCGGGAACACACCCTGGAGGGGGCGCCAGTCCTTCACAGGGCAACACAGACACACACACATTCACTCACACACTCACACCTACGGACACTTTCGAGTCACCAATCCACCTGCAACGTGTGTTTTTGGACTGTGGGAGGAAACCCACGCAGACACAGGGAGAACACACCACACTCCTCACAGACAGTCACCCGGAGCGGGAATTGAACCCACAACCTCCAGGCCCCTGGAGCTGTGTGACTGCGACACTACCTGCTGCACCACCGTGCAGCCCTTGTGCTTAACTCTAATAATGTAATTTAGAGTTTACTAACACTTTAAACATTTTCACAGTGGTGTAATACAGAATGGGTGGGGCATTTTATTTTATTATTTTAAACGGGGTGGGGCCAGTTCCCATGACACTGTGCAGGTTTCTGTAGGCGCCCCCTACTGTTGTTTTAAAAAAATCTTCTTTTAATGTCATCAATTTCACCTCTATTTCTATTAATCTTCAGAGGTTTTCCTTTAATTTTAGTTTTTAAACCCCCCCCTCCCTCCCCTCACGACGCTGCCCGTCTGTGCCCTATCGGGGTAACCCTGGGGTTGTGCCCCTTCCTTTAACACTTTGGTCACGTGGGTTCATGTCATGGTTTTGCAGAGTGAGGTCTAAGCCACTTTTAAGGCTTTAGATGCTTATTTTCTTGGAAATAAGCTCAGAATATGGGGTTTTAAAAATGAGAATACAGGAGTTATTATGCTTTTAAACGATGATGAGAAGGGGACTTTTACAGAGCTTTATTTACAGCTGATCACGTGACTTGAACTAATTTACTTCTGATTATAAAATGTAAGAGAACTGAATAAAACAACACCATTTCATACATGAGGCAAAATAGTAAATGTTATTTATCATTGGTCTTATTTTATTTATTTATTTATTTATTAGTAAATAATTAAACTAAGCTCCAGTCAAACACACACCTAAAAAAATAATAATAATCACTAAAAATATATTTTTTGTCGTATTTTTACCCTGAGTGACGTTTCAGTCACGTGTCAGTGACGCAGTGACAGTCCACCGGTCACGTGACCGTGTTGTTTTGAAGCGAGGGTCTGCCGCTGCTCGGAGAAGTCGACCCTCACAAAACAAAACAAACAACACACAAAAGCAACTACACAAACAAACAAACAAACAGAAGCATGCCCGGTGAGCCCCGCGCGACCCCGTAGTCTCGCGAGGAGGAGCCCCGAGCCCCGCGCCGTGACTATGGCCTAGAGACCCGCGGCGGCGGCGCTCGAGACCGCGGGCTGCGCTGAGGATGAGGACGTCTGTGTCGCTCGCGCGGCTCCTCGCGCTCTTTCCCGCGCTGCTCTGCCTCGCGCTGGCCGCCGACCGCGAGGAGTGGTACACGGCGTTCGTCAACGTCACCTACGTGGACCCGGAGACCTCGAGCGTGCGCTCCGAGCGCAGCGAGTGTGGCCGTTACGGCGAGCAATCGCCTAAGCGCGAGGCGCGCGGGCTGCTGGCCGCCGCTGCGGAGCCACGCGAGCGCCACGCCTGCCGCCCGGGCACGCGCTTCGCCCTACGTGGGGCTGCGCCGGGCGCGTGGATCGCGCTCGTGGCGCGTGGCAACTGCACCTTCGCCGAAAAGATAAAGCACGCGGCGGCGCAGAACGCGAGCGCGGTGGTCGTGATGAACAGCAACGCGGGGGCGTCCAACGGTAACGAGACCATCACCATGCCCCACCCGGGTAAGTATGTACACCGTGGGGGACAAACAACTGTTGACACATACAGTGTGGGGACCTGTGTCTTTTACAAAAAGCATGTCCCCACAACGCACATCACTGCAGTGGATAGGGGTGGGGTAGTAGGGGTTAGGGGTAGTGTATAAATAAATGGGGTAGGGGTTAGGGATAGTGTAGTAGTAGATAGGAGTAGAGAGTAGGGTAGTAAGGGCTAGGGGTAGTGTAGTAGTAGATAGAGGGTAGGGGTAGTGTAGTAGGGGTAGGGGCTAGGGGTAGTGTATAAATAAATGGGGTATGGATTAGGGATAGTGTAGTAGTAGATAGGGGTAGTGCAGTAGGGGTAGGGGGTAAGGTAGTAGGGGTTAGGGGTAGTGTAGTAGGGGGTAGGGTAGTAATAGATAGGGACAGGGTAGTAGTGAATAATATTTGGATCACAAAGACCACATCAGGAGTAGAACCAGGTTCAGAACCCTCCAGTGTTCACCTGGTTTACAGTAACACTCCACAGCTCTGATCTGAGACAGAGAGGGGGGCTCTGTCTGTGCCACAGCCTTTAATCAAAACTCAAAGAGGAGGACGTGTGGACATCTGTTTTCCTCTCCTCCTTTCAACTGCTGGTTCAGAAATATGCAGAGCCCCCATCCCTTCGTCCCCCATCCACCATCCCCTCAACCCCACCCCTCCCCACCTTCCCCTCCCCTCCCCACCCGAGAGGAAAAGATGTAAAGTCTACTGCCGCTCTGTGGGAAACACTTGTGATGAACAGATCAGAAAAAGTGCTGCACGACTTCACAACAACTCTCTCTCTCCCTCTCTGTTTCTCTCTCTTTCCCTCTCTCTCTCCCTCTGTCTCTGTTTCTCTCTTTCCCTCTCTCTCTCTCCCTCTCTGTCTTTCTTTCCCCCCTCTCTCTCTCTACCTCTCTGTCTCTCTTTCCCTCATTCTCTCCTTCCCTCTCTCTCTCTCTTTCTCTGTCTTACTGTCTGTCTTTTTTCTGTCTCTTGCTCTCTCTCTCTCTGTCTCTCTCTCCCTCTCTCTCCGTTTCTCTCTCTCTCTGTCTCTTTCTCTGTCTCTTGCTCGCTCCCTCTCTGTCTCTGTCTCTCTCCCTCTCTCTATCTCTCTGTCTCTCTCTCCCTCTGTATGTCTCTCTCTCTCCCCCCCTCTGTGTATGTTTCTCTCCCTCTCTCTCGCTCTCTCCCTCTATCTCTCTCTCTCTCCCTCTATCTCTCTCTCTCCCTCTATCTCTCTCTGTCTCTCTCCCTCTCTTTCCCCCTCTCTCTCTCTCTCTCTCTCTCTCTCAGGGACGGGGGACGTGGTGGCGATCATGATCCCGGAGCCTAAAGGGCGGGAGCTGGTTCTGTTGTTGGAGCGGAACATCACGGTTCACGTGCACATCACCATCGGGACACGGAACCTGCAGAAATACGTGAGCCGCACGTCCGTCGTCTTCGTCTCCATCTCCTTCATCATCCTCATGATCATCTCTCTGGCCTGGCTCGTCTTTTACTACATCCAGAGGTTCCGCTACGCCAACGCCAGGGACCGCAACCAGGTGTGGAAACACACACACACACACACCCACACACACACACAAAGCAGTGTTCTCCCCCTGTGTAAACAGCCCCTGTTCAGAACGCCCGCTTTCAGCACCTGTTCCTTTAAATGATAATGAGCCGCTCGCTGTTCACCCCGACCCCGAGCGCACAGCAGTGAGGAGCAAGGAGCAGAAGCTCTGGTTTTTAGCCGTTTTCACTCTGTTCTCTTTCTTCTCCGTTTTTGTTTAGAGACGACTTGGGGATGCAGCTAAAAAGGCCATCGGGCAACTCCAAGTACGGACGATCAGGAAAGGAGACCAGGTGAACAACACACACACACACACACACACACAGACCTCAGTGGTGAACCGTCATTAAACACGATCTGAATGAAGGTAAACGTTTGGCTTTAATTCAGTTCAGTGTCAGTTCAGGAATCACAGCTGTTTTTAATGAATATATTTTCTGATTATTTTACTTTTACTTGTTTATTTCTGTACATTTTTCAATTTCTACCGCACTGACTTTGACTTTGAAGTCTGATGTAAACACTGAGACAAACCAGTGTCAGACCGAAGTGTAAAGGTCAGTGTTGTATTAAAAATGACTTGTTATTTTATTTAAAAAGTAATAAAAATGAAGTAGAATTATAATGAAATATGTGGATAATTCATAAGCTACATTCACGACTCTGACACTGCCTCCATCTGTAACTCGTCTAAACCCAAGAACAGAACGAACCCATCACAGTCTGCTGCAGCTGTGTCCTGATGGAGCTCAGAACCACTTCATTTCTCTGTGAATAAAATAACAGTTGTGATTTTTAATACGACACTCAACAGTGAAACGACAGAAGAGCGGAGGACACTTCAGTTCTGAATTAAAACGACGTGCTGTGTTTATAAACCTCTAATGTGTCTGGACCCAGCGGTTTGTGATTGTGTACAACTTATTATCATTTAGACTTCATGGATTCGTGTGTGTGTGTGCGCGTGTGTGTGTGCGCATGTGTGTGCGCGTGTGTGTGTGTACTTTTTCCAGGAAACGGAGTCTGATTTCGATAACTGTGCTGTGTGTATCGAAGGCTACAAGCCTAACGACGTGGTGAGAGTTCTACCTTGTAGGTAAGGAGGCAGATACTGTTACACACACACACACACACACCCTTGTACACTCCCTGTACTCTGTGTAACTCCTAAAGCTGTGGTCAGAGTAGACTTTCCTCAGTGAAAGTCTGTGAACGAAGGCCTGTTTATTGTAAAAGTATTGGGTTTAGTTTTAATGCGTTTGTATTTGGACACCTCTGATGTCTAGAGTGAAGACAGCTTTAGGATTGAACCAGTAGTATTTCTTTAGCTGTGTCCCAAGCACACATTTAACTCTCACTAGTGAATGAGTGAGTAGTGCACACTGTAGTTAAAAGTTGAGTGTAATAAAATATCCTCAGGGCGCACTAAGGCCCAGTGGGTTTTTGAGGAAGGTAACGATGGACGCCACTGTCCCACAATCCAACAGGAACGGCAGGAGCTCCTCACATAACCCAAATATTTCACTTCACAGACTATAACCTAATGCCACTGCACTCAGGCAGTGCCCTAAAGGTTAGACTGAGGGACATGAAGAAGCTTGGACTGAATATAAAGTGTTTCATGTTTCAGGATGCAGTGCAGAGACCGTTATGACATACACTGTGCACTATGCAGTGTGGAGAGAGATACTTGGGTTTCAGTGCGTTGTCGTAGCAACAGTTCATCACATCCTGTAGCATGTTAGTTTGCTGTACTCTAACCTGGCTAACTCATAAAATGAAGGCTAATACTTAAGTACTGTGTAGTATTAGTGTGTTGTACACAATTGGGACGCAGCCTTGGTCTACTGCCAATATCTTAGCAATTTTAAAATAAACTAAATACACTTGAGGGCAGCACGGTGGTGCAGCAGGTTAGTGTCGCAGTCACACAGCTCCAGGGGCCTGGAGGTTGTGGGTTCGATTCCCGCTCCGGGTGACTGTCTGTGAGGAGTTGGTGTGTTCTCCCTGTGTCCGCGTGGGTTTCCTCCGGGTGCTCCGGTTTCCTCCCACAGTCCAAAAACACACGTTGGTAGCTGGGTTGGTGACTCAAAAGTGTCCGTGGGTGTGAGTGAATGTGTGAGTGTGTGTTGCCCTGTGAAGGACTGGCGCCCCCTCCCGGGTGTATTCCCAACTTGCGCCCAATGATTCCAGGTGGGCTCTGGACCAACCGCGACCCTGACCTGGATAAGGGTTACAGATAATGAATGAATGTATAAATACACTCGGAATAGCTTTAAAGACAAATGTGACTGTTGTTTCTGAGACGTGACACATACAGACGGACCAATGAAATTTGATTCTAATTATTGAACAGTAGCACAGAGGGCTTTTTTCTTCTCAAAGACAGTAGATAGCTGCTGATAGCGAAGTCTCCCCCGTAACCCCCGCTCTCCTCTGCTCTCCTCCAGGCATCTGTTCCATAAAGGCTGCGTGGACCCGTGGCTGGTGGATCATCGAACCTGCCCCATGTGCAAAATGAACATCCTCAAAGCCCTTGGCCTCACGGTAAAGACCTGGAGTGAGGGGCTTGGGTTCAGTTTACACTGCAACTACAGGGCGATTGTTAGAACAAGGGCGAATCCCATGTCACGTTAGTGACTCTAACACTAAGCCCTACCCCTCCATTTTGCCACTAAGATCACCGTCTTGGTTTAATTTAGTTACAACAAGGGGTAGGTGTAAGGATAAGGAATGGGACAGGGCCCACGTGTTCATTGTGTGTTTACCCTCCTCCAGTCCAGCGCCGAGTGTTTGGATGAACTTCCTCTGGACTACGACCTGGCGGTGGGAGGCGTGGCCCTGAACGCCATGGTGATGAGTGATGATGTCATGGGCGGGGATGCTGCGGTGGGGCGGGACCCTGGGGTCCGGATGGTGGGTCTCCCTCAGGTCCTCTTCGACAGTGAACCCCTGTCAGACGACACCATGGCAACGGAGCCCAGTGAGTGTCGCGTCTCTGTTAATGTTTAAATTATATTTTTGCTGTCGTATGAAATGGACTTAAATAAATGAACCTATATTTATCCAAGTGAAGTATTTACAGTATCTCACCCCAGCCCCAGCTTCCCTGGAGAAGACTCTGACTCGACTCTGACTCTCTACTCCTGCTGCTGGAGTCGATTCAGACTCTCGAATCCAGACTCTGACTCTCTACTCCTGCTGCTGGAGTCGATTCAAACTTTCAAATCCAAACTCTGACTCTCGACTCCTGCTGCTGGAGTCGACACAGAATCTTGACTGTAGACTCTGACTCTCTACTCCTGCTGCTGGAGTTGATTCAGACTCTCGAATCCAGACTCTGACTCTCGACTCCTGCTGCTGGAGTCGATTCAGACTCTCGAATCCAGACTCTGACTCTCGACTCCTGCTGCTGGAGTCGACTCTGACTCTCTACTCCTGCTGCTGGAGATGATTCAGACTCTCGAATCCAGACTCTGACTCTCGGGAGTCGACTCAGAATCTTGACTGTAGACTCTGACTCTCTACTCCTGCTGCTGGTGTCGATTCAAACTTTCGAATCCAGACTCTGACTCTCGACTCCTGCTGCTGGAGTCGACTCAGAATCTTGATTGTAGACTCTGACTCTTGACTCCTGTTGATAGATTCAACTCCGAATATCAACTCTCAAATCTAGGTTCTCTCCTCCTGCTTCTAGAGTTTACTCTGGCACTTGACTCTCAAATCTAGACTTTGACTCTCGACTCATTCTGCTAGAGTCGACTCAGTCGAGAGCCACAGCTCCAGACCGGACAAACATGACCCTGTCCTCAGCTCAGCTCACTCACTTTAACGCCTCGACCCTCAGAGTCACTCTCTAGAGTTGACTCAGACTCCCCGACCTCTCAGGGTCAAAGAATCGACTCTTCTGGATTCAACTTCTCAGCAGGATCCTTTGGGATCAACACAGAGTAAAAAATCATGAACATCGCAAACACTCGATTCAGTCCTTGACAGTCACTGAATTATAGACATTTTCCACTTTTAAAAGCTGTGTTTGTGTTTGTGTTTGTGTTTGTGTTTGTTTGTGTTTGTGTGTGTGTGTGTGTGTGTGTGTGTGTGAGAGAGAGAGAGAGAGAGAGAGAGAGAGAGAGAGAGAGAGAGAGAGTGTAAGTGTTACCTGCTGTGTTAACACACTGCTGTTTCCTCAGGTGAGCTCCAGCCAATGGCGAGCGGCGGTTCTGAAGTGTCGCTCCTGACGGGAGCGGGGCACTTAGACGTAGACACCCCTGTGGAGGATGTCAAATGCTGACTGCGTTACGGCCAAACCTCGGACACCCAGAACGAGTTGCCATCTGGCAGCGGGATCGGGTAACCATGGAAATGCCCCCCCCCCCCCCCCAGGTGGGCGGGGTGTACATCCTGAGCCAATCGGACGGAGCCTCGAGTGGAATCTCTCAGCAAATGACATCACTGCCTGCTGCACTCTGAATGTCCCTCTCTCTCTTTCTCTCTTTCTCTCTTTCTTGTTCTATCTTTTCTCTAGCTCTCTTTCTGTCTCTGTCTTTTCTTTACTCTCACTTTCTCTATTCTTGTCTTTCTCTCTCTTTCTCATATATCACTAAACCCAGATCTGAGGGATATTTTCATGTCTGTAGGATCCACTCCGATCCATTTCCCCTTTATGTTTGAGTGCGCACTTTTGAGTGTACACTACTACACTACACTGCTTCATTCTCAGCAGACAATCTGTGTCGTTCGGCTCGACAATCAGACGCTGTTTTTTTTTTTAGTTTATCCATTCCTCCACAGAGTCTCCTTCCATCGCATCTTTTTCCAGATCCCAGAGGAGCTCGGAGAAACGCTCCGGTCCAAAACTGATCCCGGAACAGAAGAGAGCAGTGTTTATTTTTCTACAGACATGCAGCGGAAGTTGCATTCCAGAGTATTGATGAAGCTCCAGAAGTATTGACCTGCCATCTGTTTGTGTGTGTGTGTGTGTGTGTGTGTGTGTGTGTGTTTTTGTCGGGGTGGTGGACTCTTGGAGGTGTTTACACACTCAACTCGTTGCTCACGTGAGAAGGTGTTGGACTTTTCCAGAAAGTGCTCTTGGCCCCGGACTCTGCGGACCACACCGTGACGTTTGACTTTACAGCATGAAGCAGCAGGGCCTTACACCGGCGTCTGTACTGAAGTCCTCTCTGTTTAAGTTTGTAACACGTGTTCTTCCACATTTTAATCTTGTTGTATATTGTAAATAGAAGTGTTTTGTCGCCCTGATCCTCCTCGTGGAATCCCTTCTCCCTCTGTTTCACTGTTTTCCTTCAGCACTTTATCAGTTAGAGGTGAAAATACATTCGAGAATTTGATAAACAGGTTGTGGTTTTGGTTTTTCTCTCTCTCTCTCTCTCTCTCTTTTTCTCTTTATCTCTCACTCTCACTCACACACACACACACACACACTTTTCCAATTTTACTACAAAAAGTTTGGTAATTTTTTTTTTTTACCAAATGTACTACAAGATTAACACTAACCCTAAAGTATACATTACAATGTAATGATTTATATTGTGGGGACCAGCTGAAAGTCAACTCCCTCTCGCTCAATCTCTCTCTGTCTGTGTTTCTCTCACACACACACACACACACACACACACACTGTAAGACATTGCTGTGTATATATATATATATTATAGCAATATCTCCCACATAATCAGGAAGTGAAGTCCAGCACATGGTAGAAGAGTCATAGCAGAAATAATGGCCTGTTTTAAACTGCTGGAGTGTGATGTGTTCTCCCTGTGTCTGCGTGGGTTTCCTCCGGGTGACTGTCTGTGAGGAGTGTGGTGTGTTCTCCCTGTGTCTGCGTGGGTTTCCTCCCGGTGACTGTCTGTGAGGAGTGTGGTGTGTTCTCCCTGTGTCTGCGTGGGTTTCCTCCGGGTGACTGTCTGTGAGGAGTGTGGTGTGTTCTCCCTGTGTCTGCGTGGGTTTCCTCCCGGTGACTGTCTGTGAGGAGTGTGGTGTGTTCTTCCTGTGTCTGCGTGGGTTTCCTCCGGGTGACTGTCTGTGAGGAGTGTGGTGTGTTCTCCCTGAGTCCGCGTGGGTTTCCTCAGGGTGACTGTCTGTGAGGAGTGTGGTGTGTTCTCCCTGTGTCTGCGTGGGTTTCCTCAGGGTGACTGTCTGTGAGGAGTGTGGTGTGTTCTCTCTGTGTCTGCGTGGGTTTCCTCCAGGTGACTGTCTGTGAGGAGTGTGGTGTGTTCTCTCTGTGTCTGCATGGTTTTCCTCCAGGTGACTGTCTGTGAGGAGTGTGGTGTATTCTCCCTGTGTCTGCGTGGGTTTCCTCCGGGTGACTGTCTGTGAGGAGTGTGGTGTGTTCTCCCTGTGTCTGCATGGGTTTCCTCCGGGTGAGAAGTGTCCGGAGGTGTGAATGTGTGAGTGTGTGTTGCCATGTGAAGGACTGGCGCCTCCTCCAGGGTGTGTTCCTGTTTTGCGCTCAGTGATTCCGGGTAGGCTCCGGACCCACCGCGACCCTGAACTGGATAAGGATTACAGACAGTGAATGTTTTGATTGCACAGCGACATATGTTTTGCTTTAATATCAATTATAATAATAACAAAGTTGAAAAAATACAGAAGGTTCCCCCCAACACACACACACACGTGCAGCATAGTGTTTTCTCTCTCTCTCTCTCTCTCTCTCTCTCTCTCTCTGTGTGTGTGTGGGGAAACAAGGATCTGAACCCTTCGTGCTGGAAACCTTTCCCACCCGCTGAGTCACGTGAACCCCCACCCCCCTCCCCACCACACACACACACACACGCCTCCTCTTTCCCACGCGTCATCCTCCTCACTCGAGTCCAGCTCGCGGAAAGACGAGCCACGGACACGAAGGGGCTCCGTGCACTTCACACACACTGCGCACCTGCTCAGGTAACGTCCGCACGAGCTCCGGGCTCGCACGGGACATGACGCGCGCGAAGGTGATGCACGCCCCCCTAGGGTTTGTACGTCGTGGATGCGCGAGACTGTCTGGATGCAAACGAGGGCACGTTTCTGGAAAGAATGACGTCACGGTCACCACGTTTTCCATCGCTGTTACAGGTGGGTCACGTGTGTAATGTTGTTATTGATAAAGCTGTATCTGCCTCTTACTGTTACTCTTCATTCATTCATTCTTTCATTTGTTCATCTGTTTAACCACTTCATCAGTAACTCAGCCGATTTCTTTAGAGGGAACACAGTTCTGTTTCTTAATGAAGCGTCTGTGACCTGCTTTGGTTCAAACCCCACGAGCCCCACAGCAGTGTTCTCCCCCTGTGTAAACAGCCCCTGTTCAGAACGCCGGTCTGCAACTGTTCCTTTAAATGATAATGAGCCGCTCGCTGTTCACCCCGACCCCGAGCGCACAGCAGTGAGGAGCGAGGAGCTGAAGCTCTGGTTTTTAGCCGTTTTTACTCAGTGCTCTTATTTCTCCTGTTATGCACAGTTTTCGTACTCAAACATTTTATTCCACCTTCCATTTACGAGTCCCTGGTTCTTGAATTCTCTGTTCCACATTAAGAGCTGAAACTAGGCTATAGCTTTTGAAACTTTTTGAAGCAACTGTTCTTCCACTTTTTCCATTTAAAACAAACCAACTGTATTATTCAACCAATTATTCACAGTTTACGTATTCAAGCGTTTAGTTCCACCTTAAATGGGTGCGTTTAAGAGTCTTATTTGCGTTTTTGTCCAGCTTCTTATTAAACACTGATTCTGACTCTGATTTACAGTCGTCTCTGGGAAAGATATTATTAATATACTGCTGTAGACATGCTGTGAGAGGCAGCAGTGTTTTAGCTTTGATTTCATCTATGATAACACCCTGGGCATGATCAAAGACAGTAAATATCCCACAGATCGCTCCTTTAGGGGACGTTTTTTTTCATACAGTGCTCAGCATTAATGCGTCGTCTTTGTCTCAAAACCTTAACAACACCACGTCTCCATAAACAGGCAGAGTATTCAGCACCACTTCATGTTAATCTTCTTGGATCCTGAGCGCAGAAGTCTGCGAGGGAACCTCACGACCCTCACATCACTGTGTTTTCCCTGCTGTAATCCACAGGACTGATGTAGATATCAAGTCTTTTTACCTGGGAGTGTGTACTGGAGCAGCAGAGCTACATGTGAGAACCACTGCCTTAATATTTTACAGTTTTCCAAGTGCTGGTGTAATCTCTTGAATAAGAGTTACACTTTAATATTGATGTGTTGTATGTAAATATTTAATGAGTGCTGGATGATTTATTAAATTTATAGTCATCTCTATCACACGTGTGAAGGGAAATTTGGAATATTTTTATCTCTAATGGACACTGAAGTGTGTTGATGAAATATTCACACAGTGAAATTCCCACAAAAATCTAAAGAAACCGTGTTTTAAATGTGTTTTAAAGAGGATTCCCTGGATTCATACAATGTGTAGTAAATGTAGTTCACCCATAATGGATGTACATGTTTCTCACATCTACCCAACATGACAAATCCGCCTTAACCGTAACCATATCACTAACCTTAACCTTAAAGGAGCTAAATCTGTAATATATTTACTGTACTGTAATGTCCAGGGTGTGTCATTAGAAATTAAGGAAACACGTTAAGTTGAAGCACTGGTGTCTCCGAGGGCGGTGCTGGAGCTGGAATATTCTGTTTGAGGAGTGTGCGTTCCGAAGAGGGGCTCTATTGGTGTTTGGGTCCGTGATCCCGCCCTCTCTCCAGCATCATTTCTCCACTCTGGGTTGCCAGGTATGACACACAATAGCAGACACAAACAAAACGTGTTGCAGCCATGGCAGCGAGCGAGCGACCAGGAATTACGTTAGATTTTACCGAACTGAAACAAATCTCCACGACCAGAGACCGAGTAAAACGAGAGGAAATACTGGTGATGTATTTGAAAGGCAGGGGCAGCTTAGAACCCAGTAGGACTACAGGATGGATCATTTTCACCTGAACAGGTAACAGGAAGTAATTTCTAAACAGCATATGTGTGCATTAAAGATGTAAACTCCATGGTTAGTGGTTTTTTTTTTAATTAAGAAAATGAGGAATCATATTTGTGTTTCCAAACTTAACTTCAGCCTCCCGTAGTTGCCTATTTAAGGTGGATGAATAAGAAGCTAGGAAATTAAGCCAATGTTTAAGGTGGAACTACACTTTTAAATGCAGCTCTCTCTTTTGAATGTGGAGTGCAGCAGTCATTTCAAACACTTGCTGCCAGTGCTACAGATTGCTCTTTCAACCTTAAACCTTACCCTAACTTTAACCCCAACTCTAACTGCAGTATTGTCTCCTGTGTAATGTTCCCCCACAACAGTTTACAGCACTGTTTCTGTAATTCTTCTTCAGGTTCATAAGAATGTGTGTGTGTGTGTGTTTAGTGAAACTGCACCACCAGTGGACTTGAGCTTGCTCAGTTGTTAGTGTTATAAACAAAAAGGGTTCGTTTGGTTTAAAGATGACTGAATCCTATAAAATCCTGGTTGTTTTGAATTTTTATTTTCTTTATTTCAGTGTGAGTGGGACTGAGCACTGCTTCTGACCGAGACATCAACCAAACCAGCCATTCGTCTTCGTTTCTTTGCCTGCAACACTTTCAGCAGCTGGTTCGATGGAGTCTCGCTCAAGTTACCCACATTCCCCTGTGCACAACAAGCCCACAGCAGGTTGGGAGACTGAGTCCAAATCCACAAGCCAGCGCAAAGATCACTCTGAAGCTTTGGGCAATGGAAAAGTGCCCACTGAAAGCAGAGGAACATCTAGAGCTTCCCTGGTTCAGTCAAAATCACACAACACTGTCACCTCAAGTATTTCAACTCCTTCAGCTGCCTCACCTGGTGTGACATCAGCATCCACATCAAAAATGCTTCAACCAACTAAACAGACTATGGCAACGGTTGCTACTAAACTCCCTGCCAAACACACTGTGACCCCAGTGCTGACGGAGGGCTTAACTCTGTCTCTTCAGACCACGGTATCCACAGCACCCAGGCTGAAGTCCCCCAGCAGCAGCAGAACCAGAGACCTTAAAGCCACCGCTAAGAACTCTCCCAAAAACCTCCACAAAACCACCTCAGCATCTCAGATCAGCGCAGCTGCCAACTCCCCAAAGAACCTGCAAAAAACAGCTTCAGCTGCTGTGATAACAAGTCTGGACCTGCCAAAGCATGTGCAGCGAGTAGCTATCTCTCAGATCCCCAAGGCCACATCAAGCCCCAAGCTCAGACCCGGCTCCACTGCATCTCTCACAGCTGACAGAACCAACACTCCCAAGAAGGGAGGCAACAGAGGGAGGGTTCAATCCCTCTCGCCCAAACTGAGGTCTGCTGATGACATAGCACAAACTGGGATCAGTAGCCAGCAGGACGAGAGCATACAGCCACCAGGTACAGGACAAGACCAGGAGAAAAGCCCTCAGAGCCATAACAAAGAAGAGACTGGAGAGATAAAGAGAGTAGAAGACATCCCTCAGGATTTGCAGGTAGCATCTAAGTATGTCTCTCCGCAAGACAGGAAACAGCTATCACCAGGAGAAACAACCAGGGCTTTTACATCGCAGTCGAAGGAGACAGCAAGCAAGGCAGACACAAATGTCATGACCCAAGAGAGACAGTGTGTCACAGAGAAACGGAAGAGGGAGGAGAAAGAGAGGGAGGAGCAGGAGAAGGAGAGACTGAGGGCAAAGGTGAAGGAGAAGAGGGATGAGGAGAGGAGGAGGGAAGAACAGGAAAAAGAGGAACAACGGAAAGAGCGAGAGAAGGCAGAGAGAAAGAGGAATGAAGGTGAGAGGGAACAGGAGGTGGACAAGGAGAAGAAGGCAATGGGTCAGATGTCCAAGACCTTCAAGGATGCATCCACTATGACGACTGCAGACGTTTACACTCCCCTCCAAAGTTTCAACACTGGTCTCCAGACTATCCTGAGGTTTGTGGATGTCGCCATCCAAGCTGATGTAGAGGTCAGCAGCAGAGCCACATCCACAAGCCCATCCTTAACCCTTCATCCCTGGAGCCAGATGGACTGGAACCTCAGCAACCTTGGGAAGACTCCTGGAAGGAGCTTTCAGAATGGACTGAGCCCTGATACTAGCTTGGATTTGCTGTCAGGTTTGTCCTCCACAAATACTTCTACAGTGGGAACAAAGCCTAAGTTTATGGGACCACCACCTTACAAGTCTCCTAACATCAACAGACCTTCTCGACAACACATGTGTCAGATCGAGATCGAGCTGTGCAGCCAGTCCTCCCTGTCTCACAGCCTGGTTCTGCCCCAGGTCATGGTCAGCGAGATCAGTCCAATGAGCCCTAGTGGCCTGGCATCTCAAGAGGCAATGGAGAAGGACCCTCATGCCAAGTTAGCACCGAACATGGAAGTCAAGCAAGAGGCGAAAGAGACAGGCAAACCTGAGATGGGCCGACCTCCGGAGGTGGTCTGGGATGAACAGGGAATGACGTGGGAGGTTTACGGAGCAGGAGTCGACATGGAGTCTCTGGGCTTTGCCATCCAGAACCACCTACAGAGGAAGATTCGGGAACATGAGCAGCGCATCGGAACTCTGCGCAAGTCCATCTCCCTCTCGGAGGGCTCGCCACCCTACGGAAAAGGGGCGAAGAAGAAGAAGAAAAAGAAGGAGGAGAAAAAGAGGAATGTCTTTCGTTCACTTTTCCGTGGGTCTGCTTGCTGCTCGAAGCCTCAAGTCAAAGCAGAAGCGGCACACTGACCGACCTGTGCCCTTGAGAGAAGGTACTGGCTGCAGGAACAGCATCTCAAAGTCATTCCAAGAAGGTCTGATGCACAAATTGGTCTCTAGACCGACACAAACCACAGTTGATGCCAAGAGCATTGTGGGATGCATTAAAATCTATGGTTACGTTTGCTGTTAGACGTCCTAGCACTTGTGTTTGTAGTTATACCTTTATGGGACTCGACTTGACTATTGTGAATCACTACTGTGGTTTGAATGTGTGGAAATGTGAGCACGTTTCACGACTGCATCCGTGTTAACTCAGTACTGAATACAGACACTCACACTGTATAGAACACTACGCATTCCCAAGTAGCTGGGTCAGCTCACCTGAATCCACCTGTAGCTTGGAACAGGTGTAGCCTGGGTATGTTGTAGATGGTGATAAGGTGTTTGCTTGTTCTGTCCTTTGCGTCCACCACGTTATTGTTGGTCTTCTACCAGCCCCTAACTCAATTTGGCAACTAACTTTGACAGAAAATGGTTGTTTCAGTGTTGGGCAACAATCAAAATGCATTCAATTTGATAGGAAAATGACACCATTAATTTTACTGAATACCAGTGTAAAACCTGGTGTATGTAAATTTGCACTTGAGTTGGATTACATGCTATTATCAGGTCAAGCTAATACCTGCTTTTTGAGAGGACTTTATTGTCAAGGTATAAGTAACTACCAAAGTAAATTATAAGTACCATAGATATAAAAAAAAATCCTAAGTCTTCCAACATTGTTAATGATAAGTGAAAGCTATTGGCTCACTCATTGCTCATTGGGTGAAACTGGAACATATCATATTGCCTTATTGTTGTTAGTAAAACTGGCTTTTAGGTTTGGAGCTGTAACAACAGCCGGTAATGAGCTGAAGTTTTTCTGGTCCCATACCAGCAGCTTAGAGGGTGGATTCCTGTAGTTATGTTTATAAGCACTTTATGAAAATATCTAAAAGCACTGAGAAATGTAGCACTGCCTCACATTTACACAGTATCTATACTACACTGTTCTTTAGCGGTTTTAGATATCCCTGTTTCTCCAAGGCACTGTTCGCTCCAGCACAGCGTGACTAGCACTGCCTCATTAGTGACTTTGGCCATTCGTCCGCACGTGCTTGGGTAACTTTGAAAACAAAGCTTTTCTATCAGCCAAACGCAGCCAGAATAGAGCTGCTGTTAGCGATGTTAATGAAACTTGTTACATTTAGAAACGTTTTCATTTAATCAAATGTGTTTTTACATTTTCATGTGAATGGGTTCGTTTTATAAAATGAATGATGTAAACCCGGGTTTTAAACAATGCCTGTGTACGTGTGACTAGGACATATACTGTTTGAGTTCATATGAGAGGGTTTGAATGTCATATATTAATTAAATATTACCTTCAAAAGATCACGTTCCTACTTCACTGTCAGAGATAATAGCCCTTTACAGGTTCTCCACTTAATGTCCAGTCGGGGTAAATGTCCCTTTAAAGGTACACTCTCAGAAAAAAAGGTACGGTACAGGTACGTTATTGGTCACTAAAAGTACAGTGTCAATGTACCTTTAAAGGTACAACAGTGTTTAAAAGTCCAGTTGTGTTCCCTAAAGGAACATTACCTTCTCTTCTCGAGGTGAACTTTTCATTATAGAATTGTGACAAATTAAAAAAAAACAAAAAACAATAAAAGTCAGACTCAGAAACTTCAAACTTGACTTGGACTCAGACCTCAGTGACTACAAACTTGACTTGGACTCAGACCTCAGTGACTACAAACTTGACTTGGACTCAGACCTCAGTGACTACAAACTTGACTCCGACCTCAAAGACTCCAGACTCGACTTGGACTCAGACCTTAGAAACTCTAGACTTGACTCCGACACAGACCTCAGAGACTCCAGACTTGACTTGGACTCAGACCTCAGAGACTTGACTTGGACTCAGACCTCAGAGACTCCAGACTTGACTTGGACTCAGACCTTAGAGACTCCAAACTTGACTCCGACACAGACCTCAGAGACTCCAGACTTGACTTGGACTCAGACCTTAGAAACTCTAGACTTGACTCAGACTCAGACCTCAGAGACTCCAGACTTGACTTGGACTCAGACCTTAGAGACTCTAGACTTGACTCAGACCTCAGAAACTCCAGACTTGACTCGGTCTCAGACTCAGACCTCAGAGACTCCAGACTTGACTCGGACTCAGACCTCAGTGACTCCAGACTTGACTCGGACTCAGGCCTCAGTGACTCCAGATTTGACTCGGACTCAGACCTCAGAGACTCCAGATTTGACTTGGACTCAGACCCCAGTGACTCCAGACTTGACTCGGACTCAGACCCCAGTGACTCCAGACTTGACTCAGACTCAGACCTCAGAGACTTCAGACTTGACTTGGACTCAGACCTTAGAGACTCCAGACCTGACTCAGACTCAGACCTCAGAGACTGTGGTAAGACAGTGTTGTTTTGCTGTGTCCGGGATGGACTCTGCTGTAAATACAGTTTGATTGAATGAGGCCCTGAATGCAGTGTGTTTTCAGGCTAATGGCTCTGAGTCTGCTGCATGAATATTTGATCAGTCCCATTACGACTGGGGAGTGGTGTATGTACACGTGTGTGTGTGTGTGTGTATGTGCTGTTCACCAATCTAAAAATAGAAACATCAAAAACCATCAATGTTCTCAAACGCACAAAAACAAAGAAAATTAAAAATAGAAAATATTATTTTGCTGATCTATCTCTCTCTCCCTCTCTCTCTCTCTCTCGCTCACTCACTCACTCTCACACACACAAATATTGTATGCATAAATACACACAATTACATCCCTGTTCTTCTTGTGAGAGCGCTTTGGAACACCTGCCCTACTTTAAGTACAGTTCTCTCTCTCTCTCTTCACTCTCTCTCTCTCTCTCTCTATTCACTCTTCTCTCTGTTCTACCTCTCTCTCTCTATTTACTCTTCTTTCTGTTTTCTCTCTCTCTATATATATATATATATTCACTCTTTTCTCTGTTTTCTCTCTCTCTATTTACTCTCTCTCTCTATTCACTCCTTTCTGTTTTTTCTCTCTCTATATATATATATATATATTCACTCTTCTCTCTGTTCTCTCTCTCTATTCACTCTTCTCTCTGTTCTCTCTATTCACTCTTCTCTCTCTCTATTCACTCTTCTCTCTGTTCTCTCTCTCTCTATTCACTCTTCTCTCTGTTCACTCCTCTCTCTCTATTCACCCTTCTCTCTGTTCTCTCTCTCTCTCTATATTCACTCCTCTCTCTCTATTCACTCTTCTCTCTATTCTCTCTCTCTCTATTCACTCTTCTCTCTGTTTTCTCTCTATTCTCTCTCTATTCACTCTTCTCTCTATTTCCTCTCTCTGTTCTCTCTCTCTCTCTCTCTCTATTCACTCTTCTCTCGGTTCTCTCTCTCTCTATTCACTCTTCTCTCTGTTCACTCCTCTCTCTCTATTCTCTCTCTCTCTCTATTCACCCTTCTCTCTGTTCTCTCTCTATTCACTCTTCTCTCTATTCTCTCTCTCTCGATTCACTCTTCTCTCTGTTTTCTCTCTATTCTCTCTCTATTCACTCTTCTCTCTATTTCCTCTCTCTGTTCACTCATCTCTCTGTTCTCTCTCTCTCTCTCTCTCTCTCTATTCTCTCTCTCTCTCTCACTCATTGTCCTCTCCTTGTGTTGTATGAATTATTTATTTGACATTAAAGTCTCTGTGTTTCGTTAACTTTCCTTCTGATCATTTATTTAAGGAGAGTGTTTACAGGAGGGTTATTGTGTGTGTGTGTGTGTGTGTGTTTGTGTGAGACAGAGAGAGAGAGAGTGAAAGGGAGATAAAGTGTGTGTCTGAGAGAGAGGGAGAGAAAGTGTGTGTGTGTGAGAGAGAGGGAGGGACAGAGAGAGACATGGGGGGGGGTCTTCTGTAATGAATCATTTATATCAACACTCATAAAAAAAGCTGAAACATTGACGACACAGATTTCATCAGAACCTCGCGCTCATTCACATGAGAGCAACCCCCCCCCCACACACACACACACACGCTCCCCCTAACACCCCCCTACTCCCCACAACACCCGACTGGACCACACGTCAACACCTCTGTGTTCTGATTGGCTGTCAGCTCTTAGAAAACTGAGACCCGTCTCTGGCTGAACATGTCGTACATGCTGACCTTCATACCTCCACACACACACACACACACACACACACAGTCCCACACGCACACCCACGTACATATACACCGTCATACACACACGCACACACCCTCATGCACACACGCCCACACACACTCCCACACGCACACCCACATACATATACACCCTCATACACACAAACACCCCCACCCACACACACACCCTGGTGGAGAGAGGAGGGTCGCGGTGCTGCTGAAACTACCAGAAGGACCCAAAAACGGGCAAGTGCTTTGCCTGAGTTTTGCATTAGTTTTTAATGACTAATTCCAAGGTTTAGACTGCAATAACTGTGTAACTACACATTAATAGTGTGCATGTAGCAACATTATAACTACTACTGTATTCACTGTCACAACGTATGTAGAAAAATTAATCACAAACACCATTAAATACCTCCTGGTAAATCTGTCTTTTAGGAAAAAGAGCTGTTTAAAAATATAATACAGCTATAACACGTGTTATTAACTTATTATAACAATTTAAGACTGAGGACTGTTTACATGAGCTGTGCTACTGTGCCCTTCCTTTAACAGCAAATACACACAGCTTGTTTAATGTGTTATGAATGTGTAATTACATGGTTATAACCAATGTGAAGCAAGATTCCTGAAATAGTTCGTCTGTATTTAATAACAATACAATAATAATAATAATAATACAATAAAATAACAACAACAACAATAATAATAATACAATAATAATAATAATAATACAATAAAATAATAACAACAACAACAACAACAACATTAATAATAATAATAATAATAATAATAATAATACAATAATAATAATAATAATACAATAATATGTGAGTGGTTGGGGTTTAAAACAAGTAGCTGGCAGTTCAGGAAAGACTAATGACCACAGTAACCAGAGAAGACCCGATAGTCAGAGGCCCAGATTTCAGAAACGCATTAACCCCTTACACACTCACACCTCTCTAAGTGTGTGTATGTGGATTTTGAAGAAATAATAATAATAACAATAATAACAACAACAATAATAATAATAACAATGCTAATCCTGAAATTATATTTTCTTTTCATCAACTTCCAAATGTCACTTTCTGCTCCACACTAGGAGACGTCCGTAGGTCACATGACCTCAGATGATGAGCTATAACTGGAGACCCTTAGTAAAAGCGGGTTAACAGATCCGAGGAGTAATTTAGATCAGAGATGATCAGGTTTCTGCAGTTTGACGAAGAGGAAGAGTGACATCAAGTGGCGATAAAAATATTAAGGTAGTGGATGAGGTTAATATTTGTCAATTAATACAGAGACAGGGGAAAGAGGATGAGCCAATCAGAGAACACCAGGATGACTCCTATCTGATCGCGAGGAGGGTTTATAAAATCCAAAGACATGAGTGTTTTTTTCTCTCTAAATCAGTGATAACAAAAACTATGAAGAATAATATTTGTTGGTGACCCATTTTTCACAACGAAAACTGGACGAGAATTGAATAAAAATAGAAATGTGAAGACGAGAACTGTGACGAAATGTTTAGCCGTTTTCGTCAATGAATAAAACTAAACGTTAATGTGAAGGACGGATAAACCACCCGTTGTTTCTGATTTGAAAACAGAAAATCAAGAGGAAGTAAAAACGTTGCCAGGGTGACGGGCCCTGAAAAGTGAACACGAGTCGACTCCCAAAGAATCAATTTTTTGAGCCTCTGGGAGTCACTTGAAGCAGCTGTTGGCCATTGATTCATAGAATTGAATCACTTGGAGTCGACTCAGTCTCGGTTTAAAAGCGCCTTCGCATTTTTAACTTTAAATGTTAATTAAATAAATACGAAATGTGTCTGAAGAATATAAAGTGGCCATATGCCTTCCGAAACTGTAGATGTTTTATAATGTAACATAATTTGTAAGCTATTGTTTATGGAAATTAGTAATAAATGATAAAATGATTAATGATAAAACGAATACACATTTTGGTCAAAAGGCCAAAGCCAAATCAAAGTAAGCTGCCAAAATGAACACTGAAGTCAATGAAAACACCACAAATGGTTTAATTATATATTTTTAAACATTTTATTCTTCACTTTGTAAGAATATTTAGCGAAACATTAAGCGAAAGAGGAGATTGAGGAGTTTAAAAAGTAAATTCAGGAGACGATCCACACTTCAGGCTCCTCAGAGTGTGTCTGTTTCTGTAGGAGGTCACGTGGAGCACCTGAAGAAGACCAGCACCCTCTGAAAGCAGCCTACATCCATCTATCTATCTATCTATCTATCTATCTATCTATCTATCTATCTATCTATCTATCTATCTATCTATCCCGATGTCTCTCTCAGCCCTCTCCCTCTCCCGCCTGCTGCAGCGCTCTCTCTCCTCAGCCGCCCGCGGTGTCGGCGCGTTCAGGGGTCAGTGTGTGTGTGAGCGAGTGTCAGGGGCCCGACAGTACGCCGCGTCTCAACTGAACGCAGAGGCCAGCCTTCGTCCCATCAGCTGGGATTCCTTTGGGATTTGGGATGATCCCATCCAGGCTCCGGTCCAGCTGCCCCCCGGCATCCGCCTCGGAACACGGTTCCCCTGGATCAGCCTGGACTCCATCGGTCAGTCGACACACATCGGTCAGCGCCGCAGCAACGAAGACCGGCTCAGAGTCGCACAACTCACCCCCAACACACTCTACTTCGCCCTGTTCGACGGACACGGGGGGGCGCAGGCCGCGGACTTCTGCTTCACACACATGGAGCGATACATCAGGTACACACACTGACCACTACACACACACTGACCACTACACACACACTGACCTCTACACCCAGAGACACACCTGAACACACACTCCGCTGCAGCCCGTCAGTCCTGTGCTGTGTTACAGGGCTGGTCTTCAGGAAGAGTGGGACATGGAGGAGGTCTTATCTAAAGCCTTCCTGCAGGTGGACGCTGCTCTGTTCACTCGGATGCAGATGTATGGCAACGGTACGAACACCACACTAACACCGTCCAGCACACGCTACTGACCCTGAGACATACCCCACCCCTGGGGGGCAGTAAATAACTGGGGGTCAACATCCAGAACAGATATAGCCTCAAAATGACCCTCAGAATGAGATAAAAGAAACTTGAGACCAAATATCTGACCCAAAACTGACCCCAGTCCAGTTCCACACCGGACCTTGTCCTCTGCCCGGAACTGCCCCCCACTGACATTACTGCCCCCCACTGACATATCTGCCCCACAATGACATATCTGCCCCCCACTGACATATCTGCCCCCCACTGACATATCTGCCCCCCACTGACATATCTGCCCCTCACTGACATATCTGCCCCTCACTGACATTACTGCCCCCCACTGACATATCTACCCCCCACTGATATATCTGCCCCCCACTGACATATCTGCCCCCCAATGACATATCTGCCCCCCACTGACATATCTGCCCCCCACTGACATATCTGCCCCCCAATGACATATCTGCCCCTCACTGACATTACTGCCCCCCACTGACATATCTGCCCCTCACTGACATTACTGCCCCCCACTGACATATCTGCCCCTCACTGACATTACTGCCCCCTACTGCCCCCTAACCTCAGCACTTACAGACACAAGCATGACTTTCAGTGCACTCAATGTCCAGTTAGTCCAGTAAGTCTGTCGTCATGGATACGCTACAGCCTCTCTGAAGACAGTGGGGACCACGGCGACGGTGGCGTTGCTAAGAGACGGGACGGAACTGGTGGTGGGCAGCGTCGGAGACAGTCGAGCCATTCTCTGTAGGAACGGGAAAGCACACGATCTGACTGATGACCACACGCCGGAGAGAAATGACGAGAGACAGAGGTAAAGACACACTCTCTCTGTCTGTCTCTCTCTCTGTCTCTGTCTCTGTTCTCTCTCTCTACCCCCTTGTCTCAGTCTGAGTTACTGTAATAATCTCAGACCCCTGAGTGTCCTGGGCTCTGACTTTCACACAGTACAGTGGGTACCACTCTGGATCGTGTGTGTGTGTGTGTGTGTGTGTGTTGCAGGATCCTGAACAGTGGTGGATTTGTGAGGTGGAACAGTGTGGGTCAGGCCAATGTAAACAGTCGTCTGGCCATGACCCGCAGCATCGGAGACTTCGACTTAAAGAAGAGTGGAGTCATCGCAGACCCAGAGACCACACACGTTACAGTGAGTGTGTGTGTGTTTACAGCTTTCCCATATTGACCTAGAACACTTAATGTGCCTCCACCATCTCTAACTACAGCCAATTTATATTTAAACCCTGTGTCCACTCTCTGTCCACTCTGTGAGACACTCCTCCCTCGGTTGTCCACCTTGTAAATGGACAGTACTGCTGTGTCTGATCCACTCTACACCAGCACAACACACACTAACACACCACCACCACGTCAGTGTCACTGCAGCGCTGAGAGTGATCCACCACCACATCACACCTGCTCTGTGGGGGTCCTGAGCATGGACAGTGAGAGGTTTTAATGTTATGGCTGATGTTTGTGTGTGTGTGTGTGTGTGTGTGTGTGTGGGTGGTATTGTGTTGTAGTTAAATCACACTCAGGATGCGTTTCTGGCCCTGACCACCGACGGCATCAACTTCATCATGAGCAACCAGGAGATCTGTGATGTCATAAACCAGTGCTATGACCCGACGGAGGCTGCAGACCTCATCGCTGAGCAGGTGACCAATCAGAGCGCAGATTTACAGCACTTCAGGCCACAGCAGGTTTACACAAGCCGTGCTGCAGCAGATGAATGAATGAATGAATGAAATCATGAATTATCTGATGACTGATGCCTGGTTGTTAGGAAACCAGGAGCCCCTAATCTAGAGGTGTGTGTGTGTGTGTGTGTGTGTGTGTGCCGCTGTGTTCTTCTAGGCTGTACAGTACGGCTCAGAAGACAACAGCACAATCATCGTAGTTCCGTTCGGAGCGTGGGGATCACAGCAGAATTCCCAACACAGTTACTCCATGAGCCGGAATTTCGCTTCCAGTGGACGCTGGGCCTGAAAGGTCACGACCTTCGGAGCCCAACGCAGAAATTGCCATTACACTCCACAGTCCATCTTCATAACATCCCCCTCTCCCCGGGAACACAGCCTCGAGCCTCCAACATGGAAAAATAACGGATCTCTGAACGGAAAACTAAAACCATTTTAGACTAATATTACAATCATAAAGGTTTATAAATGGTTTACAATCTGTTTATTAATGTTATTAAATAGCTTTTAAAACACGTTAAAAGTCATTAATAATCAGTTATAACACAGAGACAGAAAGGGTAACAGAGCCGTTGTTTGCCAAAAAGTGAACCCACGTCCATCTACCTACACCCTCCTCAGATATTGCCGAATACTGACCTCACTCTGTCTCCTCCATCAGTCGAATAATTTAACCATTTAACCACCGACAGAATGTTTCTGTTAAACACCCCCTCCCCCTCCCCCCAGTCTTCCTGAAGCAGTGCTTTATTCCAGACGCCATGGACATTCGGCGTGTCCAGTCCGTTCAGTAAATTCATGTTCTATTTTTGTATCCAGGGTTAATTCCCCTGTAAATATCACCTTATTTCTCTTTGAATAAATTTGCTGTGAAAGCACCGGGGACGCTCCTGTTTATCTGAGTCAGTTCAGTTATCACTCGACATCTTCAGCTTCCATTAGAACCATATTAAACATATCCTTTATATATCTATCACATTAAAACATCTTAAAGGAACACTAGGTAAGATTGGGGTTATTGTCTCCTGGGCTCCCCCTAGTGTGACTCATTTTTACAGCAGTGTACTGAAATCAGTGGGGTGGGGGAGGGGGGTGAAGTGATTTTCTACCCTCCTCTGAAAGTTACATAGTGTAGTTTCTGCAGTTCTGAGCCCAGAGCTGCAAAGACAGAGGCTCTGTTGTCACGGTTACAGATCAGTGACGCATCACAATGACTTTCATGTTGTAATTTTAAAGTAAAAATATTACATAGTGTTCCTTTAATTTTACACTGTTTATGTTTATGTTCCAAAAATCATCATAATCCACATTTTCACATATTCTCTCTTTATATGTTTTGTTACTGTGCCTTTAAGACTATCTTTCTATAGCTCTGTCCTGATTGGCTGTCCTGGTTTGTGTTGCACCTCCATCCAGAAGCAGTTCAGGAGGAGCTTCAGTGTGAAGGGGCGGGGCTAAAGTGGTGCAGGCTGAATAGATGGGCATGCAGATTCATTGGGTTTTGTGACATCACAAGACAAGGCCGAGGGGCAGCGTCTGCAGTCTGGGAGCCGTATTAAACCCCACTGACTTCAGAAGTCGTGTGGGGTGAACGGGTCAGTACAGAAACTGAATCTGAAACTCAGGACCGCAGCTATGACATGATACGTATTAACCTCCTTTCTCTCTGTGTGTGTGTGTGTGTGTGTATATATATACCTAAACATGAACTCAGTAACCTTCCAGAAGGAAAGAGTATCTGTGTGTGTGTGTGTGTGTGTGTGTGTGTGTGTGTGTGTGTGTGTTATACAATCCTTGCCACTGCTCTTATGTCAACTCCAAATACACCACAGTCATAAGGCAAGGAAACATTAGTCTCGGGGGCGGTTCGTTCGTCGGGGGATGGGGTGACACACCACCAAAAGGGAAAGTGAGGATTAAAAACCCATGGCTCTGTATTAACCAAGCTCTGCCTGACACTTTGTCCCGCCGTGGCTTTTATTATATTGGTTTCCATTATTAAAATGATATTTCACTCTACTGTACGGACTGCTGGAGTGGTATTATCATTCTTGAACCTGTAGATGGCAGCACTTCCATATATGTACCACCAGGAACCCCACCACACACCTGTCTCTGTCTTAAGGCTGTTCCACTGCTCGAGTGAAGGGTATTACATGGCGCTCGTGGAGGTAAAGGCCTGTAGAAACATAAGTGCTCACTGAGAAATCACTGATCAAATCTGATCTCTCCGGACACTCAGGTGATTGGAGATGTCGAATTCTGGACAAATCTGATTGGACGTGAAAAATCGAGTTTGTCTCACTTGTTAAAAGAGGAACAATCACACACACACACACACACACACACACAACCCCTCATTATATCAATTTTAAAAACAGACCTCAAAGGCAATGAACAATTTTAATTAATAAACAATTTTTATAAAATTCACAGGATGTTTCCTCACCTTCAAAAATCGACTGTGTTTACGAATCCCCGGAGTCAGAAAATGAATATAACTTTACAGTGTCTCAGTTTGACAGGCCATGCTTCCTCTCTCTCTCTGTACATTCAATAACATTTACTTAAATCTAGTCCAAATATCTAGCGTTACTCATTTGGAAATTGTTGTAAGAATATCATAAGAATATTCTACTTATTTCTAACTTATTTTTTGCTGTGTTAGGTCGTTTTATCTACAGAAAAAGCTTTAGTGTTAGTTTAGTTGAGTTTTGCAGTGTACTCACACCAAAGAAATGAGAGAAAGAGACCTTCCGACATGTCATTTTACTCTTTCAACATACCATTCGGGCGGCACGGTGGTGCAGCAGGTAGTGTCGCAGTCACACAGCTCCAGGGGCCTGGAGGTTATGGGTTCGATTCCCGGGTGACTGTCTGTGGAGTTTGTGTGTTCTCCCTGTGTCTGCGTGGGTTTTCTCCGGGTGACTGTCTGTGAGGAGTGTGGTGTGTTCTCCCTGTGTCTGCGTGGGTTTCCTCCGGGTGACTGTCTGTGAGGAGTGTGGTGTGTTCTCCCTGTGTCTGCGTGGGTTTCCTCCGGGTGACTGTCTGTGAGGAGTGTGGTGTGTTCTCCTTGTGTCTGCGTGGGTTTCCTCCGGGTGACTGTCTGTGAGGAGTGTGGTGTGTTCTCCCTGTGTCTGTGTGGGTTTCCTCCGGGTGCTCCGGTTTCCTCCCACAGTCCAAAAACACACATTGGTAGGTGGATTGGCGACTCAAAAGTGTCCGTGAATGTGTGTGTTGCCCTGTGAAGGACTGGCGCCCCCTCCAGGATGTATTCCCACCTTGCACCCATTGATTCCAGGTAGGCTCTGGACCCATCGCGACCCTGAACTGGATAAGGGTTACAGATAATGAATGAATGATAATGAGTGAATGAACATACCATTCCACCTTAAAAGACGCAGAGCTAAACAAACCAGAGACCTGCAGAACCCCACACTCGTAAACATTGCCTTTAAACTGTTCAACACCCATGCAGACAGACAGCTCCTCTGCTGGCTTGTTAGCAAGCTAATACCTACATGGCTAATGGGTCTTTTCACAAATGGAGGACCATTTAGGCAGCAGTAGTCTTCCAAAATTGACTTGTTTTTAGAGTGATTTTTCCTGTAAGACTAAAGCAGAGGAGGTTTATCTGCAGTCCTTTTTAACTAAAACAACCTGTGGTCAGTGTTGGGGTCAGTTCAGTTTAAAATCACACGAGGAACTGAAGTTAATCTGCACTTTTTTTAACCTCAGTTCGTCTCGCGGATTTCAAGCGCCACTCACGGTGTTTGGCTGTAAATGTCCGTGGTCCATTTTGTGTACAGTTTTAAACCTGTGCTGTCTTCTCTGAACCTGTAGATGGCAGCACTGCCACAGACGACGCTCAGCTCCACAGGCCTCCGAGGAAATTAGTAAAGAAGTTAAATGGATATTTTAAAGTCTCAGAGCCGTCAGCTTTTATCAGAAAACCTTTACACTTTCAAGGAGTCTGTGTCAATTTTAGTTGTTCATTCAGTGCCATTTTTAATTATTCCGGTAATGAGCCTCTGATATAACCTTCAGGCGTATTTCTCTCATCTTAGCCCTGTCTTTACAATGAATCTTTCAGTACCTCCTTGACATTACTCAGAATTACTGTGAAGTGTCAGAATATGAGTAGTTTTACTATGAGTTTGTATTATTGAGTCTCTTCTAAAGTATTTAGTAACTGCGGTGTCTTATTTAGTTTTATGACTTTTTCAGTATCTACTGGGAAATATTCAGTATCTACTAAGAATATTTTTTATTACTCAGAACTTACTATGAATGTTTTATGAATGGTATAATAATTATAATGAGTTGTTCAGTATCTAATATTTTTCGTTGTTAAGATATTTTAATCACATACTGGCAAATCTATTATTTATTATTATTATTCAGTATCTACTAAGAATCCTTCAGTATGTTTTTTAATTATTCAGAAGTTACTGTGAATTGCTCAGAATTAAATATGAATTATTCAGTATTTATTGTAAAATAAAAATAAAAATATTTTACCCCGAGTATTTAGCCTCTGGGATCCACACAGGCCCCAGGGAGAGCGCCCCCTGTTGGACCCACCAACTCCACCTCCAGAAGACTGCGATGCTTTACTAGGAGGAAGTCTCTCATGTAAATACTGGCCCAGACCTAAATACTCCAGTGAATCTGCAGCTGCTGACTATATATTTGATGCAGAATTATTTACTATGAACACTGCGATGTCTCATATACACTTTTTATAAACATTTTTAGTAATCTGTGATCATTCATTCATTCATTGTATGTAACCAGTTCAGGGTGGTGGTGGGGCCGGAGCCTACTGGGAATCACTGGGAGCAAGGCAGGAACACACCCTGGAGGGGGCGCCAGTACTTCACAGAGCGACACACACTCACACATTCACTCAAACACTCACACCTACGGACACTTTTGAGTCTCCAACCCACCTACCAACATGTGTTTTTGGAGCCTGGGAGGAAACCGGAGCACCCGGAGGAAACCCACGCAGACACAGGGAGAACACACCAAGCTCCTCACAGACAGTCACCCGGAGGAAACCCACGCAGACACAGGGAGAACACACCAAGCTCCTCACAGACAGTCACCCGGAGGGAACCCACGCAGACACAGGGAGAACACACCACACTCCTCACAGACAGTCACCCGGAGGAAACCCACGCAGACACAGGGAGAACACATCACACTCCTCACAGACAGTCACCTGCAGGAAACCCACGCAGACACAGAGAGAACACACCACACTCCTCACAGACAGTCACCCGGAGCGGGACTCGAACCCACAACCTCCAGGCCCCTGGAGCTGTGACAGAGACACTACCTGCTGCTCCACTGTGTCGCCCCATTATCAGTGATTTTGATACAATATTGAATCTCTTATGAATAATTTAGCATTTATTCTGAAACTAACACACAACTTCAGGAATGTGGACTCACATGCAGACGCTTCAGAGTGGACGGAGTTAATCCAGTGTGTGAAGTGAACTGATCTCGAGTGGATACACAGTGGAGTAAACTGACCTCAGGCCTCAAGGCCGTTACAGACAGCCGCCTGGAGCTGAGCTAATAACACACCGCAGCGCCGCAACATCTGAAAGCAGTCGGCAGACATGACGTGATATACACACGCCAGCCTTGACAAGGACGCACACTCATGAAGGCTTCACTCACCAGGGGCTGTCTGTGTGTGTGTGTGTGTGTGTGAGAGAGAGAGAGAGAGAGAGAGAGAGAGCAGCCATTGCTGTAATGACAGAGTGAAGCAGGATTTCTTTCACGTTGCGTTAACCTCCCTGCCGCCACCTTCTGAGAACGTTGTTTTCACCACGTGAACGTGTGCCTGTGCCTCTGTGGTTCTGGATGTTGATAAAGTGGTCAACCTGCAGGACTACCATCATGGATTTAGACTGTGTGCTACTACATAATCTCTAAAGCCATTTTCAGTGCAGTGTTCAGGCAGGGGGCGGCTCACTAGGACTTTACCTGGACTTTGTGCGGGCGACTGTCAGGATAAAGGCCGTGTAATGTCTGATACCACTGTTGAAGGACGTTTACGTTCACATGCACAGAAAGAGGCGTAAAGGAATAAAAAAACACTTTTTATAAAACACAGAGGATGTCCCCTCACTGTTTGCTGCACTCCTGGTCTGTGTGTGTGCTGGAAAAAGGTCCAGTGAGTTTACAAAGCCCTGTTTCAGTAAATGGGGAAAAAGAACCTAACGATGTAATCCCGATATGTCTCAGTGTTTCTCTCTCTGCTTCACTGGCTGAGACACGGCAGAGAAACAGAATTTGGAGGTATTTCGATGATGAACCTTCGAAAAGAGAGGAGGATGTTGCTCTATTCCTGCTCCATAGGGGGGTAACACTGACTTATTTTTGCTGTTACAGTTACATTACTTAAGGTGGAACTGACTCTAAATTCAGGAGAGCGCTAACTGCATGAAAGTAAACGCAGAGGGAAAGTGCTACAAAACTAAACAGCTCGAGTTACACATGAGTTTCTGTAGGAATTCAAAACGTAGACAACACATAGAAATAACATTCGTTCTTCCCCTCGAACATAACGTTGCACTTTAAAAGACACTTCCAAACGAAAGAGCTTCCAAACGAAAACAAAGGTGGGGAGCACTTCCCCAGAATCGGGGACCTTTGAATGGCATTGTCAGGCTTCTCTTATGAGAGACGAATGGAGACAAAAACCTTTCAAGGCTTTATCCCCCCCTCTATCTTCCTGGAGGCACAACATGAGAAATTCCCTATAGAGGTGTGAGACCACACGCTGCTCCACTGTAGCCCTCACATTGCACATTTCCTCGCCCTCACTCCTGTTTGTGCCGGAGCAGAATTCAGTGACACAGTCATAAAAATCTTTTCGTATTATGTGCAATGTCAAGGTTTTTCACTTAAAGGAAATGAACACGTAAATCATTGGCCTTCCCTGTGTTGTGTGACAGATTACACACTAAAAAACCATTTTATTTTCTGTTTAATTATCAGTTTAATCGACAAAATATCACATTATCCCATTAGTTCTCATTTAGACATTAAAATGACAGAAATATAAGTGAGTGTGGCGGCACAGTGGCGCAGCAGGTAGGTGTCGCAGTCACACAGCTCCATGGACCTGGAGGTTGTGGGTTTGATTCCTGCTCCAGGTGACTGTCTGTGAGGAGTGTGGTGTGTTCTCTCTGTGTCTGCGTGGGTTTCCTCCGGGTGACTGTCTGTGAGGAGTGTGGTGTGTTCTCCCTGTGTCTGCGTGGGTTTCCTCCGGGTGACTGCCTGTGAGGAGTGTGGTGTGTTCTCCCTGTGTCTGCGTGGGTTTCCTCCGGGTGACTGCCTGTGAGGAGTGTGGTGTGTTCTCCCTGTGTCTGCGTGGGTTTCCTCCGCGTGACTGTCTGTGAGGAGTGTGGTGTGTTCTCCCTGTGCCTGCGTGGGTTTCCTCCGGGTGACTGTCTGTGAGGAGTGTGGTGTGTTCTCTTTGTGTCTGTGTGGGTTTCCTCCGGGTGACTGTCTGTGAGGAGTGTGGTGTGTTCTCTCTGTGTCTGTGTGGGTTTCCTCCGGGTGACTGTCTGTGAGGAGTGTGGTGTGTTCTCCCTGTGTCTGTGTGGGTTTCCTCCGGGTGCTCCGGTTTCCTCCCACAGTCCAAAAACACACGTTGGTAGGTGGATTGGTGACTCAAAAGTGTCTGTAGGTGTGAGTGTGCGTGTGTCTGTGTTGCCCTGTGAAGGACTGGCGCCCCCTCCAGGGTGTATTCCCGCCTTGCGCCCAATGATTCCAGGTAGGCTCTGGACCCACCTAAAATAAAACACAAGTGAAGTAAGATGATTACTAAAGCTTGTGTATGAATAACTCACTCAGATTCAGTCACAAGAGCAGAGAAATGCGCTTGACTCTAATGTGCTCACAGTTTTTTTAATTAGACCCTATGATGGAGTGCTAATATGGCTAACAGAGGATACATTTCTCTTCTCATTATAAAACACATCAAGACTCTTTACACCACTGATGTGAGGTGGTGGGCTTCAGTGCTTTGCTCTACAAAGCAAGACGCTCAGTCTCCAGAACGGCAAACACAGCACAATCACATGACGCAGGGACAGCTTAGTTTTGCCTGTATTAAGTGAATTAGATTTTGATTGAACCATTCTGAGCATGTGTGTATGTGTCTTGGGGAGCCCCTGGTCTGCTGCTGATACCACGGATCAAGCCACAGACTCTGAGGTTACACAAATATGCAGGAACTGTGTGACCTTGCCCTTAAGTGAGGGGACACTTCTCACCCTGCTGAACCTAAACATGGAGGAAAGAGGGTGGCCTTTCCTCTAAGAGAGAGAGGGAATACCTCACACCCGGTGGAACCCAAACTTGCCCTTAAAGGTGACATTCATGAATTTAATCTTTTTTCAATCAAATTTATAAACACTTTTTTATAAAATTTAAAGGATGTTTCCTCTCCATGTGCTGCTCTCCAGTCTAATGTGTTTAAGAAGGCTCAGTGTCTGTAAAAAAAAAAAAAAAAACAAAGTGCATCGGTCCAGTATGCTGGGCTTTCTCTCTCTCTCTCTCTCTCTCTCTCTCTCTCTCTCTCACTCTATTCCTGCTCCATAGGGGGGGTATAGACTATTACTGAGGTAGGAACTGACTCTAAATTCAGGAGAACGCTAACTGCATGAAAGTAAACACAGAGCCAAAACTAAACAGTTCGAGTTTCTGTGGTGATTCAAGCAGTGAATATAAACTTTTGGACTTCCACTTCATCCACATACCAACAACAGACAACTGGGTTCTTAAGGCCTCGACGTTAAAAGAGGAGACGCAAGCGCACCCTGAGGAATCTGAGGCTCTTCGTGTTTGAAGCATGTTGTCGGGGCTTCTCCAATTCGGATTTTTTTTTAAGCTTTTTCAACGTTTAAAAGTCCCAGCTGCTGACTTTGAGTCCAGAATTCCAGAGAAAACACTCTGAGAGGAAATAATTAAAAATACATGAACTTGCATTGATTAAGAAGTAATTAATACACAAACGTGCACTGAATGTTTGGAACGTTTTTCAGTTTTCCTGATCTCAGTTTGCCATAAGGGCCTTTACATTCTCTCTCTTCCAGACACGTATTCATTCTCTCTCTCTCGCTCTCACTCTCTCGCTCTCTCTCTCTCTCTCTCTCTCTCTCTCTCTCTCTCTCTCTCTCTCTCTTCCAGCCTGAGGGATATTGAGCAGTGAAGCGTTTATCTTTGCCATGACTGGACATGTTGCTGCATCCACTCGGCTACACTGCTGCTGGCTACGTCTAACACACACACACACACACACACAGTGTAAGAAAGAGAGAAAGGGCGAGAGAGTGTATGTTTGTTTAAGTTCAAAGCTACATTCATGTTAAAGCATGAATCTTTAAATTCATGCATATCTATGTACATTCATTCCCTCTTTCTCTCTCTCTCTCTCTCTCTCTCTCTCTTTCTCTCTCCTCTCTTTTCTCTCTCTCTCCTCTCTCTCTCTCTGTCTCTCTCTATCACACACACAAACACACACACACGCCGCTATGCTCTATATGATGTGGCAGGGCGTCTGAGGGGAGCTTTACCAGACTTGTGATTTTTACTCCAGTGGGCAGGTTCACTGGGGCAGTTAGCCTCATGGGGTGTTTGGCTCGGGGTCTGGGGGAGATTAGAAAGGTTAAAGAAGCAGGATTCACCCCTTACACCTTACTGAAGGGCCACACACACCGCTCAGTCCACGCAAACACACACACCACCGACCCCAAGCTCGACTCTAGGCCACGGGATAAACTACCGTCATTAGATAGACATTACCTTCAAACACTGAGGGACACACTCACCCCGTCACACACTCACCCAGTCACCCAATCACACACTCACCCCGTCACACACTCACCCCGTCACACACTCACCCAATCACACACTCACCCCGTCACACAATCACCCCGTCACACACTCACCCCATCACACACTCACCCAATCACACAGTCACCCCGTCACACAATCACCCCGTCACACACTCACCCCGTTACACACTCACCCAATCACACACTCACCCCGTCACACACTCACCCAATCACACACTCACCCAATCACACACTCACCCAATCACCTAATCACACACTCACCCCGTCACACACTCACCCAGTCACCCAATCACACACTCACCCCGTCACACTCACCCAATCACCTAATCACATACTCACCCCATCACACACTCACCCAGTCACCCAATCACACACTCACCCCGTCACACAATCACCCCGTCACACACTCACCCAATCACACACTCACCCCGTCACACAATCACCCCGTCACACACTCACCCCGTCACACACTCACCCAATCACACACTCACCCCGTCACACACTCACCCAATCACACACTCACCCAATCACACACTCACCCCGTCACACACTCACCCAATCACACACTCACCCAATCACACACTCACCCCGTCACACACTCACCCAATCACCTAATCACACACTCACCCCGTCACACACTCACCCAGTCACCCAATCACACACTCACCCCGTCACACTCACCCAATCACCTAATCACATACTCACCCCGTCACACACTCACCCAGTCACCAAATCACACACTCACCCCGTCACACAATCACCCAATCACACACTCACCCCGTCACACACTCACCCAATCACACACGCACCCCGTCACACACTCACCCAATCACACACTCACCCAATCACACACGCACCCCGTCACACACTCACCCAATCACACACTCACCCCGTCACACACTCACCCAATCACACACTCACCCAATCACACACTCAACCCGTCACACACTCACCCAATCACACACTCACCCAATCACACACTCACCCCGTCACACACTCACCCAGTCACCCAATCACACACTCACCCCGTCACACTCACCCAATCACCTAATCACATACTCACCCCGTCACACACTCACCCAGTCACCAAATCACACACTCACCCCGTCACACAATCACCCAATCACACACTCACCCCGTCACACACTCACCCAATCACACACGCACCCCGTCACACACTCACCCAATCACACACTCACCCAATCACACACGCACCCCGTCACACACTCACCCAATCACACACTCACCCCGTCACACACTCACCCAATCACACACTCACCCAATCACACACTCAACCCGTCACACACTCACCCAATCACACACTCACCCAATCACACACTCAACCCGTCACACACTCACCCAATCACACACTCAACCCGTCACACACTCACCCAATCACACACTCACCCAATCACACACTCAACCCGTCACACACTCACCCAATCACACAATCACCCCGTCACACACTCACCCCGTCACACACTCACCCAGTCACCCAATCACACACTCACCTTGTCACACACTCACCCCGTCACACACTCACCCAGTCACATAATCACACACTCACCCAGTCACACACACTCACCCAGTCACACACACTCACCCAGTCACACAATCACACACTCACCCAGTCACCCAATCACACACTCACCTTGTCACACACTCACCCCGTCACACACTCACCCAATCACACACTCACCCAGTCACCCAATCACACACTCACCTTGTCACACACTCACCCCGTCACACACTCACCCAATCACACACTCACCCTGTCACACACTCACCCAATCACACACTCACCCAATCACCCAATCACACACTCACCCAGTCACATAATCACACACTCACCCAGTCACATAATCACACACTCACCCAGTCACACACACTCACCCAGTCACACAATCACACACTCACCCAGTCACCCAATCACACACTCACCCCGTCACACACTCACCCAGTCACACACACTCACCCAGTCACACACTCATCCAGTCACACACTCACCCCGTCACACAATCACACACTCACCCAGTCACACACTCACCCAGTCACACACTCACCCAGTCACACACACTCAGCCAGTCACCCAATCACACACTCACCCAATCACACACTCACCCAGTCACACACACCCACCCAGTCACACACACTCACCCAGTCACACACACTCACCCAATCACACACTCACCCAGTCACACACACTCACCCAATCACACACTCACCCAGTCACACACACACACCCAATCACACAGTCACCCAATCACACACTCACCCAGTCACACAGACTCACCCAGTCACTCACACACTCACCCCGTCACACACTCACCCAGTCACCCAATCACACACTCACCCAGTCACCCAATCACACACTCACCCAGTCACCCAATCACACACTCACCCAGTCACAAAATCACACACTCACCCAGTCACACACACACTCACCCAGTTACTCACACACTCACCCAATCACACACTCACCCAGTCACACACACCCACCCAATCACACAGTCACCCAATCACACACTCACCCAGTCACACATTCACCCAGTCACACACACACTCACCCCGTCACACACTCACCCAGTCACACACACTCACACAGTCACACACTCAACCAGTCACACACACTCACTCACCTGTGGATAATATCACACAAACCCAGTCACACACACTCGCCCCATCACACAATCACCCAGCCACACACATTCACACACCTGTGGTTAATATCACACACTCACCCAGTCACAAACACTCAACCTGTCACACACACTCACCCAGTCACACACACTCACGCACCTGTGGATAATATCACACACTCACCCAGTAACACACACTCAGACCTGTGGATAATATCACACACATAACCCATCACACACTCACGCAGTCACACACACACTCATACAAGCACACACACACCCCGTCACACACACTCACCCAGTCACACACACTCACACACCTGTGGATAATATCATACACTCACCCAATCACACACACTCATACAGGCACACACACACACCCCGTCACATACACTCACCCTGTCACATACACTCACCCAGTCACACACACTCACCCAGTCATACAGACTCACCCAGTCACACACAGACTCACCCAGTCACACATTTACCCAGTCACACACTCACCCAGTCACACACAGACTCACCCAGTCACACATTTACCCAGTCACACACTCACCCAGTCACACACACTCACCCAGTCACACACACTCACCCCGTCACACACACTCACCCAGTCACACACACACTCACACACCTGTGGATAATATCACACACTCACCCAGTCACACACACTCACACACATTTGGGCAGTCCATGTGTTTCTGGTCTGTGGGACAAACCCATGCAGACACAGGGAGAACACACCACACTCCTCACAGACAGTCACCCGGAGGAAACCCACGCAGACACAGGGAGAACACACCACACTCCTCACAGACAGTCACCCGGAGGAGAATGTCCTGCCCTGGACCTCGAGCCCCTGCTGCTGTGGGACAGAGACCTTTAGCTCCCTGAAGTTAGCGGACGAAGCGCAGCTGAGGAGCGCATTTGAATTTAACCCTTGGTCTGACCCTCTACTTTAAGAAAGTTCTAATCCCTCTCTCTAATCATGACTCGTCATATTCTCTCTGATCTCGGCTAGTCGGGTCTGTCAGGCGGCCTTTCCGCTGACTCTGGGCTAATGCGGGTGTGTTTACATGTACACAGAGGAACCTCTCGGGCGCCGTGTGTTACTTAATAGTGTTTCTACATGTGTGCGGTCATGTGCCTGACCACGCTCCCCGGGTGTTTCATAATGACGCTCAGTAGTCGTGAGTGTTCATCACTTTTTATCAGTATTAGATCTCCCTGCTTTCTCAGAACTGTTCAATGGCGTTTTTAAAGTGGTACTGTGGCAATAAACTGAATTTACATCCATTAAATGTGATTTATTTTGCTATTATTCTGTATTCAGAATCAGTTACAGATTGCGCTGCTGTTTCACCACTGTCACAAATGAAGTGTGTGTGCTTTGGTCGGTTCCCTGGTGAGGTTCTCCCTCTGTTCTGTGGTTAAACATCACAAACGTGTTTGGCGTGCAGCAAACACTGGATTTATGGTTTGTTTTGAAGCAGATCAAAAATAACGTTGTGAGCGAGCACCACATTCACAGCAAACTGTAAAAGACATTTATCACAAGAAAAAACTTCTCTCTCTCTGTGTCTCTCTCTCTCTGAGTCTCTCTCTCTCACTTTCTCTCTCTCTCTCTCTCTCTCTCTCTCTCTCTCTCTCTCTCCTCTCTCTCTCTGTCTCTCTGTCTCTCTCCCTCTCTCTCTCTCTCTCTCTCTCTCTGTCTCTCTCTCTGTCTCTCTCTATCTCTCTCTCTCTCTCTCTCTCTTTCTCTGTCTCTCTCTCTCTCTCTCTCTCTCTCTCTCTGTCTCTCTCTATCTGTCTCTCTCTCTCTCTCTTTCTCTGTCTCTCTCTCTCTCTCTCTCTTTCTCTCTCTCTGTCTCTCTCTGTCTCTCTCTCTCTCTCTCTCTCTCTCCGTCATTTATAATTTAGCAGTTAGAGTTCTCCTCCAAGTGTGTTGAGCTCTAGTTGCACTGTGTTAGCAGCAGTTCCAGAAATAAACAGTGTGTGAGTTAACGTCCCAGAGGAGATGCTAGTCTTCAAACCCCCCTCACACTCCAAACTGCACCGAACCCGACCCACCCCCTCCACCCTCCAGCTTGGTGGCATCTTGTGGGATGGTCGTAGGCCACTGGGGGTAGTCGTAGATCATAGTTGAGATAATGTAATGACGAAAATGGGGGTGAGGATTGGACAAGAGTCTCCTTTAATGAGTGTTAAAGCCAAGCAGCTTCTCGTCAAAGAAGTGCCCCTCTGCCTCCCAACGAGGGTCATTGCCTCCTGTCTGTCTGTGTGAAACCAGCCAAAACATCACACACACACTCTCACTGGATAGACATATGGAGTCTTTTAAGAGTCTCTGGGCGCCTGTAAGGAAACGGAACATATCTCAGTATTGCAAGTTTGCTTACAGCTTTATAACAAGCAATAAAGCAGACGTAGCCTCTATATTTTACACCCTACCCATCTTTTAAACCACCAGCTATAACATTACCCTTGTTCCTCCACTCACTGTCCATTCCCTCAGCCCCACTGACCACACAGGGGCACTTTGTAGTAGCGCAGTTACAGTCTGTGGTCTAACAGTGGCTCTGCGTACTTTGCTAGCCTCCTACCTGCCTGTTTTTCAATGGTCGGGACCCCCACGGAGCAGGTATGATTTGGTGGTGGATCATGTGTTAGTGTTAGCGCTGGTGCTAGTGGATCAGACCCAGCAGTGGTGCAGCATCATGACTAGAGGACGAGCGACACACACTGTGCAGCGACAGATGAGCTACTGTCTCTGACTCTACATCTACAAGGTGGACCAACGAGGGAGGAGTGTCTCACAGAGTGGACAGAGAGTGGACACAGGGTTTAAAAACTCCAGCAGCACTGCTGTGTCTGATCCACTCTACACCAGCACAACACACACTAACACACCACAACCACGTCAGTGTCACTGCAGCGCTGAGTATGGTCTTGTCTAAAAATCTTGGTCTCAAACATTAGCCAAAAGTCACTAAGCTGGGGTAAAAAGGGGGCAACAGGGGAGCGTGAGGCGCACCAGTGCAGGGGCTAACTGGAGGTTAAGTACCTCACTCAAGGCCACAGAGGTGAGGGTTTTAATCTCAGTGAGAGGTGCAAGTGCAGCCTCTAATCTCTTAGTAACAGGGTTTACCATGTCGTTAAATAAGTGTGAACCAGTGTCAGTCAACTCTCATAAAAGCAGGTGCGATATTTCTGTAGATAATCAACATTAGCCATAGCACAACTAGCTTTCAGGCCTAAATTTATGGAGTAGACCTTTGGAAACTCTTATGCTAATGTGCTAATCACAATTTGGTATGTGTTTAACCGTTGCTTTGGTTAATTAGAGGAGCATAACACTGTGGTTTCAAGTTGAGCTAAGTTAAATTAGCATGGCCACTGCATAAAGCTGTGTGTTCTGACAGTAAACGCTGTGTCTAAGCCTCTTTCAGACCACGACTGAAGCTAAAGTGTTTGTTAGCCTTCGGAGGCTGACCATCCGATACACCCTCACATAACTGAGCGTTACTGGAAACCCATTGAGTGAACCCTCGTAAACTGAACAAAAATGGCCTCTATCTCAGGACCTGGCATCTACGTGCTAGCGGGTTTGGAGCCGGAGTATCACATTCATCACTTACTGTAAGATTTGACATCCAACGATCATCCGCGGCTGCTGTACAGCTAAGAGCTAGCCACGCTAGTCAAAGGGTCTGCTCTGGTCTGTTCCAGTTCACACGGCTGACGGATGGACTCTACGGCTTAGCCTTCCCTTGTTCTAAAGCCCTTGATTCAGCCTGATATTGAACCAGTGAGTGGAGGAATAAGTCGTAGCCCCTCAAAGAGCACATTAGCTACAGTTGTGGCCTCAGTTCATTTCCACTGGAAAAAAATGTAGGCTCTAGACCATGTATTTTGCCCTACATTATGCTCTAGACCAAAAATGTAGTTTCTAGACCAGTCTAAGACCTCCTTTCTGTAAAAGTGTTCTCCCTGTGTCTGCGTGGGTTTCCTCCGGGTGCTCCGGTTTCCTCCCATGGTTCAAAGAACACTCGTTGGTAGGTGGATTGGTGACTCAAAGTGTCCGTAGGTGTGTGTCGCCCTGTGAAGGACTGGCGCCCCCTCCAGGGTGTGTTCCCGCCTTGCGCCCAATGATTCCAGGTAGGTTCTGGACCCACAGCGACCCTGAATTGGATAAGGGTTACAGACAATGAATGACTGAATGAATGTTAGCTCTGTAATGGCTCAGGAGACATAATGGTGACTCTCCTAAAATTCCTTAAGAGAAAAAGAATGAGACAAAAAGGAGTCGTGAAACACAGGAGATATATAAAGGAGATAAAGTAGGTTTTACTTCATTTGGCAAATCTGAGCACAGTGTGTGGTGTTACTAAGATTTCAACTAACATTCAGAGACATGTGAGATCACTGAGGTCTTTATCTCAGGAGACACATTTGAGCAGCAGGTGAGTTAATCTCCTTTGGCTTTCCATCTGATCTCACTGTTTTATATGAGAAACTACAGAGACTTTAAGGAGATCTACTTAATCTTAAGAGGAAAGACAAAGGGGGGAGGGGAGCAAAGAAACAGCACTTTCTCCTCCCTCAACATCCCTTCCTATTTCAGATGTGTGTGTGTGTGTGTGTGTGTGTGTTTGTGTATACTCACTGCCCCTAGTGCATTAGTGTGTGTGGCTGTGACAGATGCCGAGTTTATATTTCATGGTACTGCTTTACAGTCGCATTTAGTGTCCCCCTCCCAGCCCTGTGTTTCTGAGGACCCCTGGTTTAACACAATAAAAGCACTGACACATACGTCATCAGAGAACAGTACAGAGGCGATTAAAGCGGAGACTCTGGGATTGAGAGATGACGAGTGTTGTGGCTGTTGTAAAACGCTGAGTGCTAAAGTGTCCACATATCTGTCTAAGAATATAGGCCACACAGTGCTTCTGCGGCTTTCCTTCTATCCTTTTATCGTCTCTGTTACATTAGAGCCATGTTTGCCGCTTGGAAAAAGGGATGAGGCACAGATATAGCATTGTGTTGGGTGATGGATTGCAGCCTCTAAGTGCCCACTTTGCTGTTAGCTTGACGTCATGGTCGTTTTGCCTCAGAAAGGTCTTGATGACAGTTCCCTGCGCCTGAGCACCGCGGATGAACCTCGGCGTTCTGCTAACGCGGACCCTTCGCTTGTTTTGTTCTCGTGTTGTTTGTCAGGCTTTGGATATAAACATATTGTTCCATTTAAAGATGAAGCTAATAGTTGGCGATGGCTTGGACGCTGATGTAAACAAGAAGCCACGTAAAGCTGGGTGACTGCGGACGGAAAGAACGAGAGTCTGCAGCGTTAGGGCGCGAGGACGCTGAGCTAATTCAGGCTCTGTACGTCTGAGAGGATGTATGTCCAAAATTGATTGCAGATTTAGCCTCGTCATTATCAGCTTTAAGCCGTACAGAGTCAGCAGCACGTTTCTGTGGCGTGACCTGAACGCCTGCTTTAAATACACAACCACCACTGAGATTTGCTTATGTTCAGATATGAAGCACCTCATGGAACTCATTCATTCATTTACTCACTCACTCACTCACTCACTCACGTTTAGGAACTGCATCATTTAAATGCACTATTCTTCAAGTTGTATTACACTAGTTTCACACAGCTTCAGGGTTCTGGGCTCGAGTGAGTGAGTGAGTGACTGGGTGAGTGTGTGAGTGACTGCGTGAGTGTGTGAGTGACTGGGTGAGTGTGTGAAACTGTCCACAAGTGTAAGTGAGTGAGTGACTGGGTGAGTGTGTGAGTGACTGCGTGAGTGACTGCGTGAGTGTGTGAGTGACTGAGTGAGTGTGTGAAACTGTCCACAAGTATAAGTGAGTGAGTGACTGGGTGAGTGTGTAAGTGACTGGGTGAGTGTGTGAAACTGTCCACAGGTGTGAGTGAGTGAGTGAGTGAGTGACTGGGTGAGTGCGTGAGTGACTGGGTGAGTGTCTGAAACTGTCCACAAGTGTGTGTGAGTGACTGAGTGAGTGTGTGAAACTGTCCACAGGTGTGTGTGTGTGTGAGTGACTGGGTGAGTGTGTGAGTGACTGCGTGAGTGTGTGAGTGACTGGGTGAGTGTGTGAAACTGTCCACAAGTATAAGTGAGTGAGTGACTGGGTGAGTGTGTGAGTGACTGGGTGAGTGTGTGAGTGACAGGGTGAGTGTGTGAAACTGTCCACAAGTGTAAGTGAGTGAGTGACTGGATGAGTGTGTGAAACTGTCCACAGGTGTGAGTGTGTGAGTGACTGGATGAGTGTGTGAGTGACTGGGTGAGTTTGTGAGTGACTGCGTGAGTGTGTGAGTGACTGCGTGAGTGAGTGAGTGACTGGGTGAGTGTGTGAAACTGTCCACAAGTGTAAGTGAGTGAGTGACTGGGTGAGTGTGTGAAACTGTCCACAGGTGTGAGTGAGTGAGTGAGTGAGTGAGTGAGTGAGTGACTGGGTGAGTGTGTGAGTGACTGGGTGAGTGTGTGAGTGACTGCGTGAGTGTGTGAGTGACTGGGTGAGTGAGTGAGTGACTGTGTGAGTGTGTGAGTGACTGCGTGAGTGTGTGAGTGACTGGGTGAGTGAGTGACTGAGTGAGTGTGTGAAACTGTCCACAGGTGTGAGTGAGTGAATGACTGGGTGAGTGTGTGAGTGACTGGGTGAGTGTCTGAAACTGTCCAAAAGTGTGAGTGTGTGAGTGACTGGGTGAGTGTGTGAAACTGTCCACAGGTGTGAGTGAGTGAGTGAGTGAGTGAGTGAGTGACTGGGTGAGTGTGTGAGTGACTGGGTGAGTGTCTGAAACTGTCCACAAGTGTGTGTGAGTGACTGGGTGAGTGTGTGAGTGACTGAGTGAGTGTGTGAAACTGTCCACAGGTGTGTGTGTGTGTGAGTGACTGGGTGAGTGTGTGAGTGACTGCGTGAGTGTGTGAGTGACTGGGTGAGTGTGTGAGTGACTGGGTGAGTGTGTGAAACTGTCCACAGGTGTGAGTGAGTGAGTGAGTGAGTGACTGGGTGAGTGTCTGAAACTGTCCACAAGTGTGTGTGAGTGACTGAGTGAGTGTGTGAAACTGTCCACAGGTGTGTGTGTGTGTGAGTGACTGGGTGAGTGTGTGAGTGACTGCGTGAGTGTGTGAGTGACTGGGTGACTGTGTAAAACTGTCCACAAGTATAAGTGAGTGAGTGACTGGGTGAGTGTGTGAGTGACTGCGTGAGTGACTGCGTGAGTGTGTGAGTGACTGGGTGAGTGTGTGAAACTGTCCACAAGTGTAAGTGAGTGAGTGACTGGGTGAGTGTGTGAAACTGTCCACAGGTGTGAGTGTGTGAGTGACTGGATGAGTGTGTGAGTGACTGGGTGAGTGTGTGAGTGACTGGGTGAGTTTGTGAGTGACTGCGTGAGTGTGTGAGTGACTGCGTGAGTGAGTGAGTGACTGGGTGAGTGTGTGAAACTGTCCACAGGTGTGAATGTGTGAGTGACTGGGTGAGTGTGTGAGTGACTGCGTGAGTGTGTGAGTGACTGCGTGAGTGACTGCGTGAGTGTGTGAGTGACTGGGTGAGTGTGTGAAACTGTCCACAAGTGTAAGTGAATGAGTGACTGGGTGAGTGTGTGAAACTGTCCACAGGTGTGAGTGTGTGAGTGACTGGATGAGTGTGTGAGTGACTGGATGAGTTTGTGAGTGACTGGGTGAGTTTGTGAGTGACTGCGTGAGTGTGTGAGTGACTGCGTGAGTGAGTGAGTGACTGGGTGAGTGTGTGAAACTGTCCACAGGTGTGAATGTGTGAGTGACTGTGTGAGTGTGTGAGTGACTGGGTGAGTGTGTGAAACTGTCCACAGGTGTGAATGTGTGAGTGACTGGGTGAGTGTGTGAGTGACTGCGTGAGTATGTGAAACTGTCCACAAGTGTGAGTGAGTGACTGGGTGAGTGTGTGAGTGACTGGGTGAGTGTGTGAAACTGTCCACAAGTGTAAGTGAGTGAGTGACTGGGTGAGTGAGTGACTGAGTGAGTGTGTGAAACTGTCCACAGTTGTGAGTGAGTGAGTGAGTGAGTGAATGACTGGGTGAGTGTGTGAGTGACTGAGTGAGTGTCTGAAACTGTCCACAAGTGAGTGTGTGAGTGACTAGGTGAGTGTGTGAAACTGTCCACAGGTGTGAGTGAGTGAGTGACTGGGTGAGTGTGTGAGTGACTGGGTGAGTGTCTGAAACTGTCCACAAGTGTGTGTGAGTGACTGGGTGAGTGTGTGAGTGACTGGGTGAGTGTGTGAAACTGTCCACAGTTGTGAGTGAGTGAGTGAGTGAGTGAATGACTGGGTGAGTGTGTGAAACTGTCCACAAGTGTGAGTGAGTGACTGGGTGAGTGTGTGAGTGACTGGGTGAGTGTGTGAAACTGTCCACAAGTGTAAGTGTGTGAGTGACTGGGTGAGTGTGTGAGTGACTGGGTGTGTGTGTGAAACTGTCCACAGGTGTGAGTGACTGGGTGAATGTGTGAGTGACTGGGTGAGTGTGTGAGTGACTGCGTGAGTGTGTGAGTGACTGGGTGAGTGTGTGAAACTGTCCACAAGTGTAAGTGAGTGAGTGACTGGGTGAGTGAGTGACTGAGTGAGTGTGTGAAACTGTCCACAGTTGTGAGTGAGTGAGTGAGTGAGTGAATGACTGGGTGAGTGTGTGAGTGACTGGGTGAGTGTCTGAAACTGTCCACAAGTGTGTGTGAGTGACTGGGTGAGTGTGTGAATGACTGGGTGTGTGTGTGAAACTGTCCACAGTTGTGAGTGAGTGAGTGAGTGAGTGAGTGGGTGAGTGTGTGAGTGACTGGGTGAGTGTCTGAAACTGTCCACAAGTGAGTGTGTGAGTGACTGGGTGAGTGTGTGAAACTGTCCACAGGTGTGAGTGAGTGAGTGAGTGAGTGTGTGAGTGACTGGGTGAGTGTCTGAAACTGTCCACAAGTGTGTGTGAGTGACTGGGTGAGTGTGTGAGTGACTGGGTGTGTGTGTGAAACTGTCCACAGGTGTGAGTGACTGGGTGAGTGTGTGAGTGACAGGGTGAGTGTGTGAAACTATCTGCAGGTGTGAGTGGCAGGATGAATGTCTGATGCCCAGGGTGTGTTCTCAGGATGAAGCTCTTATAGAAGCAGAATGACTGAATGAACAGTGTGCACTGGAGAAATAGTGTATGGTTTAATCCACTCACAACCCGTCCTCTAATATGTTTAACTACATTTTGTAGAGTCAAAATCCCCCAAATATAGATTCATCACATTTTCTTGCACTTCTGAGTGTGATCCAGTGTCCTGCGCTACACCCTGACGGCCTTTTAAAGTCCTGTTCCTCTTCCTCTCTCTGGTCTTTTTTTAGTGCGAGAGTGGTCGATGCGTCCACTAATCTGCGGTACACTTGGCTGGCTTTAATTAAGCCCTGTTCTGTCTGGCGCTGACCGCTCAGGTTTAAAAGTCCATTTGGAGGTAAGACTTGCTGGAGTGGAACCGGGTCTGTCCAGAGAGAGTGACTGAGAGACGCACAATGTTCGCTTTCTTTCCGCCCGAGCAGCGACACTCACTGTCCGTTACCCAAACAGTAGCTGAAAGGATCCATTTCCAACCTCAGAGTCCGTCGTTTACTGACCCCACCCTGAGCTGGAGCCCTTTGAGCCAGATCCGTAAAGTTATGTAACTCAGATAAAGCTGTCACCTCTTTATGTAACAAGACACTCATCGCTGGGGAACCACCCTGTGACAGCAGCTACGTCTGGGATTGGGTTTCCGTCCCAAATCCGTTCCAGCGTCCTGTCTGAGCTCGGTTCCACACTGGCTCTGCTTGGGTGCTAAGTGAACAGAGAGGGCAATGGTTGGCAGCCTGCAAAAGTAGGAGTGACATTTCAGTTTGTGCAAACACACTAGCGAAGCAGCTGACGGAAAACCCAGAGCCTTAGCCTTGCTCCAGAGTTATATTTACCTCATGACTTCAGCCTGGAGGGACAGCTGAAGGGGTAAACGGGGTGATGGACAGGGCCCAGGAGGAGGCTAATTAAGCTCATGAGTGGCAATTTTTAGACGAGGTCATTAGCATCTGTGAAGAATGTTTAGAGGATGGAGAATAAGTAACACTCCTCATGTTAGAGATGGAACTGCATCGCTAAAGGGGCGCAATGAAGGGATATGTGGGAGTCTCCCCATGGCTACGACATCATCAGGGATCACTCTCAGATCTGTCACATGCATTTTCCCATTGTTTTGTTATTTTAGGGTGCTTTCACTCATCCTTATTCTGTCTTTCGCACTTTTCAATCTGATCTGAATCAAAATGTACGAAATGTGCTGTGGACTGGGGGAGGAGGACAGTGCTGTTCCTTCACTCCCACTGTCCCCAATTTTCCTGCCGGTCGTGGGAATCAAACCAACAACCTTTCAGTCCTGAGCCCTCTTCTCTAACCATTTGGCCACAGCTGCTCCAGAAATAGTCAGGCTACTGTGACAACTAAGGGTTTGGGGATCATTAAACACAGTCCACAGCTACATCCTGAAATCATATTACACAAGGAGTATGACATGCATCGACTCAACTCAGAGTTCTCTGAATGCAAGCTCATCTCGAAAGATCTGAAACACACTGGAAAAGTGTGCTTTGGTCAGCGGGGTCCATGTTCCAACTTGTTTTCAAGAGAAATGTACGTTGATCTGACTGTGACAAACATGACAGGGACCATCCATGGGATCAGTAACTTGCACCCTGTACTGGAATTTTGGAGAGACATATGCTGCCATCAGTGTGACATCTTTTTCTATGAAGTCCAGGGTTATTTCAGCAGGACCATGACACGCCTCATAGTGCACTTTCTACAATAGCATGGCTTTGTCCTGCGGCCCGGATCAGTTCCGACTCCTAAGGTCATCGTGAAGAGGAGAATCCGATGATTGTGACCATGGACTGTTGAGCAGCGACCTTGTCTTTTATAAAAAAAGAATGCGTGAAATGCAGCGATTAGTCTCCTCAGTTCCCAAACACTTAGTTTCAGTAAAAAGAAAGGACACTTTTTTGGAAGTTTGGAAGATGTTGCAGGCACCAGATTCTAAATGTGTTTATATGTTGTACAGGAGTAGGCTTAGCTTGTGGGTGTAAATCTGAGCCTGACTTAATGAAAGCACTCTCTTGGACTTGATCGTTGTCCTAACAGTGGCCCGAAGCGGATCTAAACCCTGACTTCCTCCCTGAGAAGCTGCAAGTGATTTGGGGCGCAGTTGTCTGTAATCTCGGATGGAGCGTGAAGCACTGTTTTGCTCTCGCAGGCCAGTGTTTAGACCCTGAGGAACTCCCTGAGCGAGGCTGCCTCGCACCATAGACTTGTTTGAAGTCTGAAGGAATCTGTTTGGGTTTCGCTGCGTTCCTCTGGAGTCCTCTGTAGAGGTGATCACTTCCTTTCACAACTCTCTTTTTTTTTTAGTTAATTTTTCACACATGTCACTCACGAGACTGTAAAACATTCCCCCTGTGACTGGTGCTGCCCGTCCGGCCCAGACGGGTCCTCAGCCTTGGAGGAAATGAATAAGGTGCAAACTCTTGTTTGGGATAATTCTCTTTGAGGAGATGGATTGGGGCATTGTTCTCATTAGTTCAGCGCTGGTTTGTGGTCGATGGGCAGTTGGCTTTGAACAGTAGAGTTCATTGTGAGGATCCATGCAGAGACAGACTCTGTCTGTCTGTCTTTGTTAGTCATGCATGATTATTATCTGTGACGTCACTGACCCACCATTGTGGAGGTATTGTTTCAGTGGAAACACTAAAGAACTGACATTAATGATATCCCCGGGGTGTAGGGACAGCACTGAAACTGGAGACACAGACCAGACTCACTGAGGACACCAGGGACATTATTTAGGTAGTGTTTTTTTTTACCTAGGCAGTATTTGTACAAGGCGACACAGTGGAGCAGCAGGTAATGTCTCTGTCACAGCTCCAGGGTCCTGAAGATTGTGGGTTTGAGTCCCACTCCGGGTGACTGTGAGGAGTGTGGTGTGTTCTCCCTGTGTCTGCGTGGGTTTCCTCCGGGTGACTGTCTGTGAGGAGTGTGGTGTGTTCTCCCTGTGTCTGCGTGGGTTTCCTCCGGGTGACTGTCTGTGAGGAGTGTGGTGTGTTCTCCCTGTGTCTGCGTGGGTTTCCTCCGGGTGACTGTCTGTGAGGAGTGTGGTGTGTTCTCTCTGT